>NC_056735.1:97123349-97423349 GCF_019279795.1 Protopterus annectens | reverse complement strand
TATCTCAGCTGATCGATCGTTTTTCAGCTGGACACACATATTTGTAGTTAATTTTAATGTCTTTACGTGTCGCCACAAAGTAGAGTATTTCAGGCAAGCATTTACATCTATATAATAGTAGGTATATAAAAACACGCGCGTATTCGAATGCAACGTGTGACATCTGTATAATAGTAGGTATATAAAAAACACATGCGTATTTGAATGCAACATTGTGTGAAAATTTCAAAGCAATTGGTGAAGAACTTTCGGAGATTTAAGATTTTGAACAAACGAACATTTACATTTTTATTTATATAGATATATATATCTGCTTACATATATATAACTATGTCCGCATATACCTATATAGATATATATCTGCGTACACATATGTAACGTGCTGTGTATATGTAGATATATAGGTGTAGACACATATATGTGTCGATGTAGGCATTTGCATGTATATATGTGCATATATATTGATATATATATGTATATAGTTGTGTATATATATATATATATATATATATATATATATATATATATATATATACATATGTATATGTATATATATATATATATATATATATATATATATACATATGTATATGTATATATATATATATATATATATATATATATATATATATATATATATATATACATATGTATATATATATATATATATATATATATATATATATATATATATACATATATGTAGATATGTTGTATCTGTTTAGATATTAATATATCTACACACACATACATCTAGATGTTGGTATACATTCTTTGTACTGTTGCATGACTGGACTGGATGATACGTTTCTGAAAACATTGAATTTCATAGTGGCTATCATGGCTTAGTGGAAAATCACTTTGTCTATGGTGTGCAGGGTCCTTGGTTTGAGCCTTGCAGGAGCTGTTTATTTTGTTGCTGGGCAGAACACTGGCGGTTGGATACTGAGTGATTAAGGCACTTTAAAGCAGTTGTAAGTGGGTTTCTGCGGGTTTGCGTGGAGCTCAGCACTACTAACCATCCGGCAACAGTTTCTAACACTCAGTTAGCTTCTATTTTGCTTAATCTGTGTAGGTCATGCTTACCCCCTGCACATGCGCACTTAATCACACGTACTACTGCCTATCTATGCTTACTACTGCTTATTTGTGCTTACACCTGCTTAATAGTCCCTTATTCATTATGACACTGACACTTCACATGTGCATTTCATGCAGTACTCCTGTTCAAATATAAATGTTATTTAGTAGGTTATACATCAAAATGATGTTGATATGCAGATTTCACATGGAAAATAGAATGCGCTGCAGTGAGACTCGAACCGGGAATGCGTGCACGTTAGGTGGATGCTCTGCCCACTACACTGTTGCTGTTCTGCTTCATTTGCATATTTCTAACATAATGTCATACCTATGTTCCCTTTCCCCAGCCCCCGAGCTCCACATACACAGGTTCCATCCATTCTCCAGTTGCTAGCCCTGCCATATCACACCTCCACACAATTCCCAATCTGCACATCTTGGTACTCCTCCAGTATACTGTCTCGACCCAAGTGTCTGCAGGCTCTTCATCCGTTTAGTCCACATACGTACGAGCCTTCTCTTGATCCTCTTCCGATAATGTTGGAGACATTGATGTGACCCACAACATTTGGTCCATCCCGCCAGGGAATGGGCCTGTTGTTGTGTCAAGAGTAGAATCACAAGTTGGCAGCAGCAATACTGTTCCTCCAAATATTTTTACTCATGCAGTTTCAACAGTTAGAAGTCAATGATCATTAACCCAGTCCTGAAATCACTAGATAACAGCAGTGACACTGTTACTCCAGCAGGTCCTGGAATCACTAGATAACTGCAGTGATACTTTTACTCTGCAGGTCATGGAATCACTAGATAACAGCAGTGATACTGTTACTTCAGCAGGTCCTGGAATCACTAGATAACAGCAGTGATATTATTACTCCAGCAGGTCCTGGAATCACTAGATAACAGCAGTGATACTGTTACTTCAGCAGGTCCTGGAATCACTAGATAACAGCAGTGATACTATTACTCCAGCAGGTCCTGGAATCACTAGATAACAGCAGTGACACTGTTACTCCAGCAGGTCCTGGAATCACTAGATAACTGCAGTGATACTATTACTCCAGCAGGTCCTGGAATCACTAGATAACAGCAGTGACACTGTTACTCCAGCAGGTCCTGGAATCACTAGATAACTGCAGTGATACTGTTACTCCGCAGGTCATGGAATCACTAGATAACAGCAGTGATACTGTTACTTCAGCAGGTCCTGGAATCACTAGATAACAGCAGTGATACTATTACTCCAGCAGGTCCTGGAATCACTAGATAACAGCAGTGATACTGTTACTTCAGCAGATCCTGGAATCACTAGATAACAGCAGTGATACTATTACTCCAGCAGGTCCTGGAATCACTAGATAACAGCAGGTCCTGGAATCACTAGATAACAACAGTGACACTGTTACTCCAGCAGGTCCTGGATCACTAGATAACTGCAGTGATACTGTTACTCCGCAGGTCCTGGAATCACTAGATAACTGCAGTGATACTGTTACTCCGCAGGTCATGGAATCACTAGATAACAGCAGTGATACTGTTACTCCAGCAGGTCCTGGAATCACTAGATAACTGCAGTGATACTGTTACTCCGCAGGTCATGGAATCACTAGATAACAGCAGTGATACTATTACTCCAGCAGGTCCTGGAATCACTAGATAACAGCAGTGATACTGTTACTTCAGCAGGTCCTGGAATCACTAGATAACTGCAGTGATACTGTTACTCCAGCAGGTCCTGGAATCACAAGATAACAGCAGTGATACTATTACTCCAGCAGGTCCTGGAATCACTAGATAACAGCAGTGATACTGTTACTTCAGCAGGTCCTGGAATCACTAGATAACAGCAGTGATACTGTTACTCCAGCAGGTCCTTGAATCACTAGACATCAGCAGTGATACTGTTAACTTCAGCAGGTCCTGGAATCATTGGATAACTGCAGTGATACTGTTACTTCAGCAGTTCCTGGAATCATTGGATAACTGCAGTGATACTGTTACTTCAGCAGGTCCTGGAATCACTAGATAACTGCAGTGATACTGTTACTCCAGCAGGTCCTATAATCACTAGATAACTGCAGTGATACTGGTACTCCAGCAGATCCTGAAATCGCTGGATAACTGCAGTGATACTGTTACTTCAGCAGGTCCTGGAATCACTAAATAACAGCAGTGATACTGTTACTCCAGCAGGTCCTGGAATCACTAGATAACTGCAGTGATACTGGTACTCCAGCAGATCCTGAAATCACTGGATAACTGCAGTGATACTGTTACTCCAGCAGGTCCTGGAATCACTAGATAACTGCAGTGATACCGTTACTCCAGCAGGTGGATCTTTTTTTTTTCAGAAGGTGGATCTTGTTTTAACAGTACTGGTTGACATTTGCTCCTGCTGCATTTCTAATTACTGTCACTACCTCTTTAATGACAAGCTCAGACTTCCTTAGATTTATATCTGGAAGGTAGCATTGGCTAATTTACTTGTGGGTATCACTCAATCTCATTAATACTAAAGTTTATAGATGCTATTCTGAAGAAAACAGTTTAATGTAGTGTTAGACCACTTTATTCATTTTTTGGGGAGAGGGAGCAGATTACTCCATACTTACTATAAATGCCCAACTCTGTGGTTGGTGTAATTCTGAATCGGGGAACCCTCACACTAACCTGCAATGTCCAATGCAGCTTTGACTATCTGCATATGGCATAAAAGTGGCCATTGTACAAACTAAGTCTTCCCATGGCTTTTAAAGTATTATCCAGTTACCAGCATTCAGTGTAACAGAAAATGCTTCTTAACTTTGTAGTAAAATGTAGACCATTCTACTTGTCTAGGGAATTTAATGGGGTTAGTATCACAGCTGTATACATTCCTCCCAGCACCAATATAAATAAAGCATTGGTAACACTGTACCATCTGATCAGAGAATTGCAAAACCAGAACCCGTACCATGTTCACATAATATTGGGAAAATTCAATCAGGCCAATATGAAGTTAGTTCTACCACATTACTATCAGTATGTGGATTTTGCAGCTAGGGGTGAGAACATATTGGAAAAGGTCTATACCAGTGTCAAACCAACATCTAAGGCAGTGACTCATCTACACCTGAGAAAATCAGGCCATCTCTCTATAATGCTAGTTCCAGTGTATAGACCAATACTAACCAGAGGGAAGTCATCCAAGAAACAATTAAGGATATGGCCAGAGGGAGCTGTCTCGGCACTCCAAGATTGTTTTGGAAGCACAGATTGGAACATGTTCAAAGAGGTTGCCACTGTAAACCTGCACATCACCCTAGGTGAGTACACAGCCTGTGATGGGATATATATCAAAGTATATGGATGTTGTGACAGTCAATAAGAATGTCACCATATGGGCTAACCAGAAACCCTGGCTTACAAGTGGGATATATCAGCTTCTGAGAGCATACACTGCTGCCTTTAAGTCAGGGGATAAGAATGCCCATAGGTAAGCTAGAGTGAATCTTAATAGAGGTGTAAGAGAGCCCAAATGTACCTATGAACAGAAAATTCAGAGTCACTTCACAGACTTAAAAGAGTCCAGGCATCTGTGGCAAGGAATTCAATTCATAATTGAAAATAGGCCCTCATCTTCTCAGTGTAATGACAGCACTGAATTTCTCAACAAGCTCAACATATATTTTAGACAGTTTAAGGAAAAGAACAATGCAATAGCAACAAAAGTATCCACTAGTCAGGGCAATGTAGTTCTGTGTGTCAAACAAGCTGATGTTTGAAGGATTTTACACAGGGTAAACCCAAGGAAAATGGCTGGACCTGACAAAATTCTGGAGCAGATACTCAGAGAATGTGCTGATCAACTGTCAGACTTCCTCACTGATATCTTCAACACCTTTTTGAGTCAGGCTATCTTACCCAAATGTTTTAAAAGCACAACCATCATACCATTGCCCAAGACATCTCCACCAGCAAGCCTCAATTACCTCCTCATAGCTCTCACCTCCATTGTAATGAAGTGCTTTGAAAGGATGGTCAAGGACTATATAACATCAAGACTTCCTGCAACCTGTGATCCACTCCAGTTTGCATACTAATTTAATTGCTCCATGGTAGATGCTATTTCACTGTCATTTCAATTATCTCTGCTCCAGCTGGAAAACAAAAACTACTATGTGTTTAGGCTATTCATAGACTTCAGCTCTGCCTTCAACACAGTCATCACTCAGCATCTGATAAAGAAACTGGTTCAACAGGGTATCATCACACCTTTGTACAATTGGATACGAGGCTTTCTTATATATAGACCCTAAACAGTATGCGTTGGAAAGAACACCTCAGAGAGCATCATTATGAACACTGAGATACCACAAAGTTGTGTCCTGAGCCCCTTGGTGTTCACTTTGCTGACCCACGAATGCATCGCTAAGTACAGTCTGAATCACATAATTTAGTTTGCTGATGATACAACAGCTGTGGGTATCATTAGAAAAGATGATGAAACAGCCTAATAAGAGGGGATGATCATGTGACAACAGCAACCTGGCACTGAATTTTTTTGAGTTTTCAGGCTTGTTGGCTGTTGGTGAAGCACCCTCCAAGAGGAAAAAACGCTGAGAGAAGAAGGGAGCCACTTTTGAGATTTTAAGTATTTTTTCTCTGTTTATTTGCTAAGTTTTTCTGCATAGCTGCCTAGCTTGAGCATTTTCTGGCTTGTTAAACTTGATTTCTGTATTAGTAGCTGTATTTAGAGCACAACCAAAAGCTGTTTGCTTAATTTCCTGTTTGCACTTAATTTTAAATCGTTTTTTTCTTAAAACTTGCATATTTTCTGTCCTTGACCTAGCACTCTTGTGTGGGGTCATTTACTGCACTGTTATAACTTGATATTACTTGTGAACCTCTGCTATCTCTGTAAAAAACAAAACAAAAAAAAAATCTTGCTTTTCTCCCACTTTTCTGAGAGTTAAAAAAGTTCAGTTACAGGCTTGCTGTTCCTGAACTGTTTGAAAGTTTCTGTGAGGCCATTTTTGCTTGGGCTGAAGGAGGGTCTCTCTGTGATCAGTGGCAGTGAATAACATTGAGCAGCTTCCCTGCCCCCGTAGAGGTGGTTACTGACTTGAAACTGTAGTTTTATTGGCCACTAGGGGTCATTTCCAAAACTCCTTCATCTTCCTCTCTTAAAACCTAGTTGCCTCGTGGTTTGGGCATCTTTTCAGGCTTATTGGCTGTTGGTGAAGCACCCTCCAAGAGGAAAAATGCTGAGAGATGAAGGAGCCACTTTTGAGATTTTAAGTATTTTTTCTCTGTTTATTTGCTAAGTTTTTCTGCATAGCTGCCTAGCTTGAGCATTTTCTGGCTTGTTAAACTTGATTTCTGTATTAGTAGCTGTATTTAGAGCACAGCCAAAAGCTGTTTGCTGAATTTCCTGTTTGCACTTAATTTTAAATCGTTTTTTCTTAAAACTTGCATTTTTCTGTCCTTGACCTAGCACTCTTGTGTGGGGTCATTTACTGCACTGTTATAACTTGATATTACTTGTGAACCTCTGCTATCTCTGTAAAAGACAAAACAAAAAAATCTTGCTTTTTCCCACTTTTCTGAGAGTTAAAAAAGTTCAGTTACAGGCTTGCTGTTCCTGAACTGTTTGAAAATTTCTGTGAGGCCATTTTTGCTTGGGCTGAAGGAGGGTCTCTCTGTTGATCAGTGGCAGTGAATAACATTGAGCAGCTTCCCTGCCCCCTGTAGAGGTGGTTACTGACTTGAAACTGTAGTTTTATTGGCCACTAGGGGTCATTTCCAAAACTCCTTCATCTTCCTCTCTTAAAACCTAGTTGCCTCATGGTTTGGGCGTCTTTTCAGGCTTGTTGGCTGTTGGTGAAGCACCTCCAAGAGGAAAAATTGCTAAGAAAAGAAGGGAGCTACTTTTGAGGTTTTAAGTATTTTTCTCTGTTTATTTGCTAAGTTTTTCTGCATAGCTGCCTAGCTTGAGCATTTTCTGGCTTGTTAAACTTGATTTCTGTATTAGTAGTTGTATTTAGAGCACAACCAAAAGCTGTTTGCTGAATTTCCTGTTTGCACTTAATTTTAAATCGTTTTTTTCTTAAAACTTGCATATTTTCTGTCCTTGACCTAGCACTCTTGTGTGGGGTCATTTACTGCACTGTTATAACTTGATATTACTTGTGAACCTCTGCTATCTCTGTAAAAACAAAACAAAAAAAAAATCTTGCTTTTTCCCACTTTTCTGAGAGTTAAAAAGTTCAGTTACAGGCTTGCTGTTCCTGAACTGTTTGAAAGTTTCTGTGAGGCCATTTTTGCTTGGGCTGAAGGAGGGTCTCTCTGTTGATCAGTGGCAGTGAATAACATTAAGCAGCTTCCCTGCCCCCCGTAGAGGTGGTTACTGACTTGAAACTGTAGTTTTATTGTCCGTTTTGGGTCTATTCCTGCTTCTTTCCAGCCCCTGCTATCAAGCACGCTTTAACGTGCTTTAGCGCGATTTAGCGCGGAGTTGCCACTAGAGCAGCATTGGGCAGCACCGGTTAAACAAGGTTAAACTCTTTCTGGCTCCAGAAAGTCTGTTCTTCAATTTTTCCCTTAGAACTGCTCTGTTAGGAACCTAAACAGTTTACACCTTCACTAAAAAGTGCAGCACTTGTTCCAAATAGCTTTTTCTTCTCAAAAAGCTCAGCACTTGTCTTATAAGCATATCCCTTGTCTTATAAGCATTCTCTTTGCAGGTCAAGCACTCCTATATTATACAAATCTCTCACTAGCAAATCCCCAGGAGTGCCCACTTCCCTGCTAAGCCCACTACTTTTCTGTCTCATACCAACTCATAATTCTTTCTAGCATGTCGAAGGGTCAGATGCTGGCATCCTCCCCTGCCCAGTTGGTGAATCTGGGAATTCTGAGACAATGTTACAATTGCCTCATGTACACGGACAACCCTCTCCTCCTCCCACGTAACACTAACACTTGTGAGAGATGCAGCTATTTAGCCAGACTGGAGGCTGAGCTCTCTCAACTCAGGACTGGCAAGACCAGGCAGGAGGAGAAGGCAACTACACACACCACAATACCAGTCTCACATAACTCAACCACACCACTGAATCAAACACATAAACACACTAAGACATACTCGGAGGCTCTGAGTAAAATTTACCTAAACAGCAGAGGCCTCCAAAGCAGACACCCAAGCAACTGCAAACTCAATACACCACACAAACAACACATAAACAACAAAATCAGTGTGCAAAGCAGTCACTGCCCTTAAGGCCAAATACAACACCAAACATACTTGTCATAGGTGACTCCATAGTCAGACACACTGACGTCCCGCCACCAGACTGAGTAAGGAGAAGGTCACAGTAAGCTGCCTGTCGGGCGCTAGAATCCGCCACATAACGCAAGCACTCAGGTCTCTCAACAGCAGGTACAAGTACGACTCAGTCATTGTCCACGCTGGTGTCAACGACCTGAGACGCACCTCCTTGGACTACATGAAAAGAGATATTGAGGAGCTCTCTGATTATGTAGCCCAGGCAGGTATGACCCTGACCTTGAGCAGTATCCTACCTTCACCTAGAATGATGCCACAATACAGTGATAAGATGATCAGCTTTAATAATTGGCTTAAATTCTGGTGTCATTCAAAGGGGATCCAATGTCTGTCTGCCTGGGATGACATGCTGGACAAGCCACGCTGCTTCGCAAGGGACGGCTTGCACCTGTCACCCCTAGGCTTCCGGATATTGGCAAAGGCTCTTGCCACCCCCATAGTGCCTTTTTTAGGCAAGGCTCAAATTCTAAACCTACCACCCTAGAACACAAAAAAGGAAAAAAAACTAAGGGTAATGCTGCTCAATGCCAGAGGTCTCATTCTCAAGATGCACGCACTCCAGGCCCTTCACAGTATGGAGAACATCAATGTCTGTGCTGTGACAGAAACCTGGTTCAAGGCTCCTGAGAGCACCCCAGCACTATCAGGTTTCACCTCATATCATGCGTTCTGGCCCCAAAATCTGGACAACACCAAGAAAGGAGGGGGGGGTGTCCATATTCATAAAGGACACCCACACCTCAAGGTTGGTGGCAACGCACGATGCATCGGAGACCATCCAGGTGCAATTAACCATAGGCAAGACTGCTCTGCAATTTGTAGCATGTTACAGGCCACCCTCTCAAACTCAGGAACCTCACATGGCCTTCCTGAAAACATTGAGGGATAAATGTATCTCCAAACACCATCATACTAGGTGACTTCAACTACCCTAATATAGACTGGGAACACTACTCAAGCCCAAACACTCTAGCCCAAAGGTTCCTGGAGTTCATAAACTCAAATGCCATGGAACAACTAGTCACCATCCCCACAAGAGGAGAAAACATACTTGATCTCATCATCATGAACATGGGATCACAATGTTCAACACCGGAAGTATACCCCTCACTGGGGAGATCAGATCATAAACTAATCTCGCTGGAGGTCCTCATCCCGCCCCCACCTGAAATAAAAAGACCACAGTGAAAAACTTCTCAAAAGCCGACTTCACACTTCTAAAAACTAGTGTGGTCTCCTTTAAGGCCCCTGAGCCAGTGGTAAACATTACTCAAACCGCTGAATCACTTACAAATGCCTTCTACCAGCACCTACAGGACTGCATGGATCAGGCAATCCCAAACAAAACTAAGACTCTTTGTACCAAAGGCAAGCATCCAGTCTGGTGGACCCCAGCCATAAACAAGCTCTACAACAAAAGGAGGAAGCTACTACAAGATAGAGCAAAATCCTTGAAAGGTAAGACACCTTTGATCATTATAAGTAAAAAACTAAGAGCTCTCATAAAATCATCCAAGGCAAATTTTGAGAGAAAAATCGCCAAGGACTCAAAAGACAATCATAAGGCCTTCTTTAGCTATGTTAGAAACCTAGGAGGAAACTCCCAGATATGCTCAGAATTAGTTCAAAATGATGTGAAGATTACTGAACCTACACACATTGCCAACATACTGGCTGACAGGTTCAGTGCAAACTTCTCCCCTCCCCCCAAAAGGAGAGATATCTATACCAGAGGATTGTAGCCCCCCAAACATCTCCAACACCCAGGTGAGAACTGCTCTCTCCAAGGCAAAAAACACAGCATCCATGGGACCGGATGGTGTCCCCTGCTGTGTGCTCCATGAACTCAATGAGGAATTAAACCCGCAGTTAGGACAGCTGTTTAATCTTAGCCTCACCTCAGGATACGTACCCAAGGAGTGGCGCACGGCGACTGTGGTCCCACTTCACAAGGGCGGTGCCTCCACCGACCCTGGAAATTACCGTCCCATTAGCTTGACAAGCCTTATCTGCAAAGCCATGGAGAGGATCATAATGGAACTCATAAATAAAGACACAGGGAACTTGCAGACTTTGGATCCAACCCAGTTTGGCTTTGTCAAAGGCAGATCATGCTTTTAAACTTGGTTGACTTTTTCGAGACAGTCACCAAGGCCATTGATGAGGGAAAGGCAGTCCATACAGCCTACCTCGACCTGGCAAAGGCCTTCGACACAATACCCCACTCAGGTATCATCGAAAAACTCATCAGCTTGAATGTAAACCCATACATCACAAGATGGGTTGCAAACTGGCTAAGTGACAGAACCCACAGGGTCAGAGTTGCTGGAGCCATGTCAGACTCCAAGCCTGTCACAAGTGGTGTCCCACAGGGCTCAGTCCTGGGTCCACTCTTGTTCGGCATCTACTTTTCTGAAGTACAAGCAAACACAGGAGGGTTATGGCTGACAAAGTTTGCAGATGACTGCAAACTGGGCGCCATAGTCGAAAACACATCTGACACAGATATCCTTCAGAAGGGCCTCACAGAAACGGATAACTGGTGTCAGAGCCATGGCCTAAAGTTAAACACCAAGAAATGCATAGTCATACCCTTTGGGAAAAACAAGGTTACCCCTACACTGAGCACAGAAGAAGTCATCAGGGATCTGGTGACCCAGGTTGACAGTAGCCTTTCGTTTGACACTCATGTTGCTAAAGTAGTTAGGAAAACCTTCTACATTGCCCACCTGATCATGAAGGGATTCACATCTAGATCAAGGGAGGTCATCGTCCCCCTGTACTCATCACTCATTAGACCTATGATTGAGTACAATGCCCCATTCGGAATGTATCTGACCCGACACCTGCAGCAGCTGGAAAGGCCCCAAAAGTTCCTCACCAAAAGGATAAAGGGTCTCAAAAATATGTCTTATGCTGCCTGACTGAAAGAACTCCAGCTCTATTCAGTCTCATACCGCTTGCTCAGAGGTGACCTGTGCCTGACATATAAGGCCATGTCAAACCCAGATTTGATGAATATGCTTCACCTCAAAAATCTAGATCCCTCAGAACCACAAGGGCGGAGACTTAAACCTTGACACGGTTATTAATAGAACGTGCTGGAGGGACAGATTCATCACCCAGAGACTCCCTATGCTGTGGAACAAAATCCCGGTACATGTGAGGCAGAGCACCTCGCTGGCCTTGTTCAAGAGGAATCTTGACCAATGGATGGGAGATCGCAGATATACCCCAGGGATTACTTCAGTGTCACTGCTTGACAGAGGCACAGCAAAATAATAGGCATAGTTTTATTCAAACTAAAGGGGTGGCGAAAGCTACATAACTATGGGCTAGGCTTATAAATGCCCTTGGGCAGATAGCCTAGTATGAACCTATGAACCTATGAATGTGAACAAGACCAAGGAGATAATTGCTGACTTCAGAAGAAATCATGCAGTGCACTCTACACTCAGAAGTCACAGAGAAATAGTGGTGAGGGTAAAAAGCAGTCCATAAACACAAACTGCATTGTCAAGCACAACAGCATCTTGATTTAGAGCAGCACACATTCCACCTCCTGTTCTCATAACCTTCTACAGGGGCACTATAGAAAGCATCTTGTCAGACAGTCTTTCAGAATAGTATGGAAACAATTCTGCTTCAGATCAGAAGTCCCTACAATGGGTGGTGAAAGTGGCCAAGAAAATTATTAAGATAATTCTTCCATCTAATCAGGGCTTATACTTATCTTGATGTTACCACAGAATGTATTAAGTCACCAGTAATAATGTATGCAAAATCTGTGAGTAAGTGTTTAAGTAATGTTCACTTGTACTGTTTAAATGTGTCTGTGCAACTGCACATGGGAAAGTCCTGCTTGTTAGTGATGGAAATATTCTCACCTGTATGCACAGAGTATGATTTCCCACCCCTGCAGTAAGTCACATACATTTGTTATACTGCACATACTATTCCCTAAATGCATCAGTCTAAGCATATACACATACATTTCTAAGGAGTAATGATAACATAGGTCTGTAAGGAGAGAAACATATCCCACCACAGCAATGCTGGCAGGTGCAGAATTACCTTTGCAACTACCTATGAGTCAGGTATACCTGGAAGTAAGACCAGCTATGTGCACACAGCTTTTAAGTCCCATTTGCACATTGCATAATTAATGAGGTTCATTAAAATTCAATGTTTTGGAATTTCATTTGTACACATTCATATACGTTTTTGAAATTCAGCAGATTAACTAATAGTTCAGCATAACATGAAGGTGATCCATGCAAATTCCCAACAGGTATCATTAAACAGAACCATCTGTAACACGTCCCCGCTACCTTCCAATGATCTGATACCATGCCATAAGCACAACTTTTAAATTATGATTTTGATACATTCACAGATCAGATCATTGTCACATATGAACTGCGTGGGACCACCATGTGCAATTTATTGAACTGTGGTATATCATCATTGTCAACATTATCATTGAGATGGCTGCTTCCAGGATGATTCAACATTTCCTAGCACCCAATTGGACTGAGAAGGATACCACACAGATGTTGACTGCCTATGTTTGAGTGGAGCATCACATGAGAGCCAGACTATGGTACTTCATGATGATCTATACATGGAATAGGATTCTGAGGGAGCTTCAACGATATATGGGAATCTACTGGAGTGGCGTGCAAGTTTGTCACTGGTACACGAGGAGCTTCACTGAAGGGTCACCAAAGAATGCCTACAGTAAGTGTCACAATCCTACGTATACCTCAACATTCCTAAGGAATTCAGAGATATAGCTGTGCTCCAGATATCAAATGCATACCTGTATAACCATTAAGTTCTGATGATTAGCTCATCTGAATAAACAAAAAAGGCAAGCTGACTGCTCTCCCTATAATTATGGGTTTGATTCTCATGAAGTTTATTGTTTAGCATGCACATAATAATAAACATTTTAGATGTTTCTGTTTTCCAACATGTAAGGACATCCTTTCACACATCCAGCATGGTCATGCATTACTGATGCCTATAATGCCTAGGCAGCTGATGACTACACATTTGTCCTTTATTCAAAATAATAATACTTCAACAGTGTCGACCAGTGCCTATGTGGGAATACTAACTCATAAACACCTTTCTTAGTCCATTCTGCAATACAACGTGAACAGTATTATTAAAGCCCCTTTTGTTTAACACAAGAGCACTGGATGTCTGACTGTCTAAATATATCCTGTGTTGTAAAACTTGACAATATCTGGCAGTTTTGAGAAGTATTAGGGCCTCTAACATTTATGCATCGGATGTTTCCATATTCATCCATTATCCACAGGAATATGGATACAAAGACATACACACACACACACACACACACACACACACACACACACACACACACACACACACACACACAAAATAGTAGTTTGTTAAGAAAAAAAAGCATGATGGGGGCCAGCCTGATCATTATATAAAGCAAAAGGCCAACACGCATATATCTTGGCTATGTATGGGTGCATACATACATTCTTACTGATATTAACAATTACTTTGAGCTTGCTTCTGACTACCTTGTTTATTCCTTGGATTTCTACTAGTATTTCTGTAATCCATAATGTTCTGCCACAACACCCCTTTTACTACAATTTCATGTTTAAAGTTTTGAACATACTGGTATAGCTCTGCAAAAAGAATGTGAAATATGTTAACATTTGCAACTTGAATTTCATGTATGTGCATGTCATTGTTTATTATCTTAAATTTAACACCTTTCTCATACTTATATTTGGAGGATGTGAGATGGTCAGATATACATTTGGACTGTAGAACAGGGACAGCCACAGATATCCAGGCTAATTTTAAGTTATAATGTTTACTTTGAAAATACATTTCTGTACATAGTTTATGTTCTACAACCTAAAATACTTTAATGTGCACATGAGGTACAGCAATTTGTAGTTGTCTGTTAACAGCAGCTATGCATTACATGATAGTGTTCGACTGTCTGAGATATGATAGTTTACAGTTATGTTTTGTGATGTGACCACTTCACTGATATGCATTCATGTTTGCAATTTTCTTTTCATAAATACACAGCATGTTGTACTTCTTGTAAAGTGTAAGCCATAATCCCTGTTAGTACCCAAGCCCTGCACATTCATACCTCAAATTCTTTTAACTGCATTTCCTCAATATAGCCTCAGTCAAGATGAATGCTAGGAAGGTAGGTGTCAGAGTCAGGGTGTGAATGTAGCTAAGCGTTGCAGGTTTGAATCTCAAGATTTCCAATCCATGTTCAATTCTTTTCCAATTTGTAAAGGACTGTGTGTGAAACATTCAAAACTGTGTATGGAGATTCTGTAATGTTCTTCAGTTTAAAAGTTAGTGAACTTGAAAGTTATTCTATACCTATATATTTTTATTTTTTTTATTTATTTATAAATAAAAAAATTATTATTTTTAATTATTTATAAATAAAATAAAATAAATAAATATGTATGGGTATGGGTAACATTATGGGTATACATTGGCAAGCTTCATACCCCCACCAAACCCAGTTAACTCCACTGAACAAGAACTAATGTGCACCACCACACTATACCAGCATGTAAATTACTGTATAGGTAGACCTGTACCCCAAAGGAATGAGTGCAGGGCAAACCCCGGAAACAACCCCACAAAGTGGAACCACAATATCAAAAAGATTTATAACAAAAGAAGAAGACTTTTGGCCAAAAGTAAGAAGAGTTACTCCCTGAATGTTAGAGCCCTTGTCACTGCAATACACAAACAACTCTAGAGCTTAATAAAATCCACCAAAGCCAAGTTTGAGGCTAAAATTGCTACCCAAGCCAAAGGCAATCACAAGGCATTGTTTAGTTATGCTCATAATCTCAAAAGAACAATAGAAAAATACAGCAATGCACTGAGCTGATTGTGAATGATCTTACCTACACTGTAGATAAAGATATAGTAAACCTACTGCCACATTAATTTAGTTCCAATTTTAACTCTCTCTCCCCTTCATCTGTACTTCAATATATACCTGAAAATGGCTCACCTCCACTTACCACACAGGAGCAAGTCATAAAAGTGATATCAAAAGCTAAAAATACTGCATTGATGGGTCTTGACAATATTCCTGGATACATCTTAAATAGCATGAAGCATGATTTGCCCATACCCATAAATAAATAAAAAGTTAGTGAACTTGAATGTTATTCTATACCTATATCATTCATCCATGCTTTGTACTTTTTGCAGGTGATGAGGATTGTTCTGAAAATTGGGCCCTGTGCATCAAGCAGATGCAGAGGCTGGACGAGCAGTGGAGGGAGAGAGGCATATTATTTACTTTGTCGGATTTTGTAAATAAAAGAGATGAGATCATTGTTATAGCTTGCATTTTTGTCATTTCCACTTGTAATGCAGGAACATTCATCTTTATGGTAAGTGCAATAGTCAGACAATACCTGAGATTAACCACAGAAGAAGGCAGGTGCCCCAACGTTCACTAGTAATCACAAAAAAAGCACCAGAATCCAGGAAAAGTGACACGAACAGTTTAATTCACTAACTCTGAAACTTCACAACACGTTTTCATCCTTGACTTCATCAGATACCTGAGATTACAAATACGAATTACCTAAAACTATATTTGCATATCCTATAACAGCAAGCCTTGTTTGCTGAAGATAAGTTATGATTTCTAGGCCACAACCTAGATGACAGTCATTTATGTGTCACTATCACAGTCCTTTTGATCGTGATGTTTCACACTTAATAGTCCTTTGCCTGCTGTTTACTGCATGTGCTGGCACACTTGTATCTGTAGATATGGTTTTCAGTGACCAATGCACACTTGTATCTGTAGATATGGTTCTCAGTGACCAATGCACACTTGTATCTGTAGATATGGTTCTCAGTGACCAATGCACACTTGTATCTGTAGATATGGTTCTCAGTGACCAATGCACACTTGTATCTGTAGATATGGTTCTCAGTGACCAATCTGTTGTCTGTAACCTGCCTTTACATATACTGAACAGGTGTCTGCTGTGTAGTGTTCACGATGTTCTTGGCGGACAGTCTGGCAAGCACTTTAGTTGATCATGGGTATTACATCTGCTTACAACAGCATTGATGGTTTGTTTAAAATGCAGATGTATCTTGTGTTTCAGGATACTTGTTTAAACAGGCATTTGTGTTCAACATTACAAACTGTCTGTATATCAGCAAGCAGCAGCATCATCTTGTTTGCATTTTGCAGGGTAGCGACCACTACCAGAGTTCTCTCATGATGGTCACTATGATGGAAGTGGAAATGATGACAAGAAATCTGGACTTGCAGGTGTCATCATCCCTGCTGCACCTGAGCATCTAACAAGATGATTATCGGAAGTAGATCCAAGAGGTGGTGACTGATGTCTTTGGACATAGATGATTGACATGATGGGGAATGTTTTCAAAACATGGCATAGGCAATACGGGAATCATTCAGAGAAATACCCAAGAAGGTTATTCATGATTTTCAACTGCATTAGGGTAGTCCTTCAGCAGTGTAAGCATTGTCTGTGTGATCTACTTGTGTAATGCTGCCACCATGTTTCTTGCCATATCACTGACTGGACCGTATATGCATACTTGAGCATGTATGGCATTTTGCTGCCATGCTTATCTGATACACATCCAAGCATATTCCACATATGCTGTATGACACTTAGCCTTGTTTCAATGGGTGCATGATTCACATTACCACATTAGACTTTCATTCAGCATTGAGTTTTGACAGTTAACATGCAGCTAACATGTTTCTATTGTATACATGTGTGGTACTGACAATGTATGCATGTGTGGCACAAACTGCAGCTCTCATGTCACAATGTATACATATATGGTACTGACAGCAGTTCACATGTCATAATGTATAAATGTGTGTTACTGACAGCAGCTCACAACATGTGTGGTACTGGCAGTAGCTCACATGTCACAATTTATACATGTGTGGTATTGACAGCAGCTCACATGTCACAATGCATACATGTGTTGTACTTAAAGTAGCCTGGATGTCCCAATGTATACATGTGTGGTACTGACAGCAGCTCACATGTCATGATGTATACATGTGGCACTCACAGCAGCTGACATCTCACAATGTATACATGTGTGGTACTGGCAGACAATATATACATGTGTGGTACTGACACCAGCTCGCATTTCACAATGTATACATGTGTGGTACTGACAATGTATGTATGTGTGCTACTGACAGCAGCTCACATGTCCCAATGTATACATGTGTAGTACTGACAGCAGCTTACATGTAACAATGTATGCATGTGTGGTACTGACAGCAGCTCACATGTCACAATGTATACATGTGTGGTACAGACAGCAGCTCGCATATCACAATACATACATGTGGGATAATGACACACAATGTATACATGATTGGCACTGACACCAGCGTGCATGTCAAACATATACATGTGAGATACTGACACCACCATGTGTGTCACAATGTATACATGTGTGGTACTGACAGCAGCTCACGTGCCACAATGTATACATGTGGGGTACTGACAACAGCTTGTATGTCACAATTTATACATGTCTGGTACTGACAGCATCTCACGTGTCACAAGATATACATGTGTGGTACTGACAGTAGCTGACATGTCACAATTTATACATGTGTGGTACTGACAGACAATGTATATGTGTGTGGTACTGACAGCAGCTTTCATGTCACAATGTATACATCTGTGGTACTGACAGCAGCTCGCATGTCACAATGTATACATGTGTGGCACTGACAGCAGCTCACATGTCACAAGGTATACACATGTGGCACTGATGGTGGCTCGCATGTCACAATGTCTACATGAGTGGTACTCTCAGCAGCTGCCATTTCACAATATATACAATTGTGGTACTGACACCAGCTCGCATGTCACAATGTATACATGTCTGCTACTGAGAATATATACATGTGTGGAACTGACAGCAGCTCACATGTCATGATGTATACATGTGTAGTACTGACAGAAGCTCGCATGTCACAATGTACACATATGTAGTACTGAAAGCAGCTCGCATGTCACAATGTATACATGTGTGGTAATAACTGACCCAGAGACTCCCCAGACTCTGGAATAGATTGCCCATACATGTCAAGCAGAGCGCCTCTTTGGCCCTCTTCTAAAGGAACCTTGATGATTGGATGGGAGAAAGGAAATTCGCCCCGGGGATCACATCAGTTGCCCTGCTAGACAGAGGTCCAGGGAAGTAAATAGTGTGGGAAAAAATAGCCAGGGAATTGTTATGGCTAGGCTTGTATAGGCCCTAAGGCCGATAGCCTAGTACCAACCTATGAACCTATGAACCTATGAATAGCAGCTCAAATGTCACAATGCATACATGAATCACACTGAAAGACAATGTATACATGTTTGGCACTGACACCAGTTAGCTGTCACAATCACAAAACAAAAACATGTGGGATACTGACACCAGCTCACATATCACAACATATACATGTGTGGTACTGACACAGCTTACATGCCACAATGTATATATGTGTGGTACTGACATACAATGTATACATGTGTGGTATGGACAGCATCTCCCATATCATAATGTATACATGTGCAGCACTTACAGCACTTTGCATGTCACAATGTACACATATGTGGTACTGATGTCAGCTGACATGGGACAATGTTTACATATGTGGCACTGATGGCAGCTCACATGTCACAATGTGTACATGTGTTGTACTGACATAAGCTCACTTGTCACAATGTATACATGTGTGGTACTGACAGCAGCTCACATGTCATAATGTATGCATGTGTTGTACTGACAACAGCTCACATCTCACAATGTATACATGTGTGGTACTGACAGACAATGTATGAATGTGTGGTACTGACAGCAGCTCTCATGTCACAATGTATAAATGTGTGCTACTGACAGCAGCTCACATGTCACAATGCATACATGTGTGGTACTGACAGCAGCTCACAAGACACAATGTATAAATGTGTGGTACTGACAGCAGCTCGCATGTCACAATGTATACATGTGTGGTACTGACAGCAGCTCACATGTCACAATGCATACATGTGTGGTACTGACAGCAGCTTGCATGTCACAATGTATGCATGTGTGGGACTGATAGACAATGTATACATGTGGGGTATTGACAGCAGCACACATGTAAAAATGTATATATGTGTGGTACTGATGGTAGCTCGCATGCTACAATGTATACATGTGTGGTACTAACAGCAGCTGACATGTCACAATGCATACATGTGTGGTACTGACAGACAATGCATACATGTGTGATACTGACTCCAGCTTGCATGTCACAATGTATACATGTTTGGCAATGACACCAGTTTGCATGTCACAATGTATGCACGTGTGATACTGATGGCAGCTCAAATGTCACAATGTGCACATATGTGGTACTGACAGCAGTTCACATGTCACAATGTATGCATGTGTGGTAATCACAGCAGCTCACATGTCACAATGAATACATTAGTGGTACTGACAGCAGCTCACATGTCACAATGTAGACATGTGTGATACTGACAGTAGCTTGCATCTCACAATGTGTAAATGTGTAGTGCTGACACCAGCTCGTATGTCACAATTTATACATGTCTGGTACTGACCGCAGCTTGGATGTCACACTGTGTACATGAGTGGTGCTGACAGACAATGTATACATGTGTGGTACTGACAGCAACTCACATGTCACAATGTACACATGTGTGGTACTGACAGCAGCTCACATGTCACGCTGTGTACATGTGTAGTGCTGACACCAGCTCTTATGTCACAATTTATGCATGTCTGGTACCGACAGCAGCTCGGTTGTCACACTATATACATGTGTGGTACTGACAGACAATGTATACATGTGTGGTACCAACAGCAGCTCACATGTGACAATGTATACATGTGTGGAACTGACAGCAGCTCACATGTCACAATGTATACATGTGTGGTATTGACAGCAGCTCACTTGTCAGACTATATACATGTGCAGTGCTGACTGCAGCTCACGTCACAATGTATACAGGTGTGGTACTGACAGACAATGTATACATGTGTGGTACTGACAACAGCTTGCAAGTCGCAATGTATACTTGTGTGGAATTGACACCAGCTCACATGTCACAATGTATGCAGGTGTGGTACTGGCAAACAATGTATACATGTGTGGTACTGACAGCAGCTCACATGTCACAATGTATAAAGGTGTGTTACTGACACCAGCTCACGTGTCACAATATATACATCTGTGGTACTGACTGCAGCTGACATGTCACGATGTATACATTTATTTTATTTATTTTTTTTATTTTACATTTGTTTACCGGGAAAGTCTGACTGGACTAGGTCCATTTACAGCGGAGGCCAGGGAGAAAAGTTCCATAATTATAACAATAATACTTATTTTATACAGAATTATAACAATAATACATGTTTTAAACAGAATTATAAGAACAAGCTGGCAGTGAAGAACACCAATAGATCTTTACATGTGGGAATTTATAGACAGACAAGACATAATAAATATTTGCATGTAGGAATTTTTAAACAGACAAGACATATTAAAACAACATTATTCAAATTTTCAGGCTAGAACAATGAATACACGCAGAATATATATCAGCAGTGATCATGGTTGGTGAGCTACTGACTAGTGATAGCTTAACTGTTAGTACTGTAGAGCATTACAGTGAAGTAATTAGAAGACATAATTGTCAATAGATAGTCAGAAGTAGGAAGCATTTATTTGTATGTAATACATGGACATAACCAGGCATTCAGTAGGTGTGCCTTTAGGGTGTTTTGAAGTGTGAAGTAGAGGAGCTTGCTGTTATTGAAGGGAGGAGGGTATTCCAGTTTTTAGCAACTGTGTGGGAGAATAGTGCTTTTCCTGCGGTATTATTAGCCCTAGAGATACAGAAGAGTGATTTGTCATTAGAGCAGAGGGGGCGATTTGCTGTGTATTGAGTTAGTAGTTGCCCTAGTCATGGGGTTTTATCAGGATATTTTAGAATGTTGCAAGTAATGACTAGCTGGTGGAAATTGAGAAGTTGTGGAAATTCTAACCATTGTAGGTCCCTAAGAGCTATACAGTGGTGTGTTTTGAAGGAGGAGTTGTTAGCAAACTTGGCAATCTTATTATAGCATGAGTTAAGTTTATCCAGGTCTGTTATTCTGATATGGGTAAGAATAGGTGCTGCATACATTAGTGTGGACAATAGGTGAGTTTGTGCTAGGGTGATTCTAGCTTGATCTGAGAGGACGTTTTTGAGCCTATAGAGTGTACCAGTTTTTTGTGTACCTTTTTGATAGTTTGGGATATATGGACATCGAAATGACGGCTTTGTCATTTTTGATGCCCAGGAGTTTGGTGTGGGTTGAAGGGGAAATGGTGTTACCATTTCTGGAAGTGGTAGTAAAGGAAAGAGGAGTATTTTTTGATTTGTTGGGGTAAATAATAATTTAGTCTTATTGGGGTTCAGGACGAGTTGGATGCCAGTAATCCAAGGATTCTTGGGTGAGTTGTTGAAGGGACTGAAGGGAAGGGGCTGAGAAGATTAGAGTGGAATCATCTGCATACTGTATAAGTGAGGCCTACTTTGTTGTGGTATGTAAGTTGTCGTTGAAAATAGAAAAGAGAAGTGGGCCTAGTATTGAGCCTTGTGGTACACCTGTGGAAGTTGGAAGTTGAGAGAAAAGTATACCTTGCCATTGGACAGACTGCTACCTATCAGATAGATAATTCCTGAACCAGGCAATAGTAGATGGGGCAACGAATAGGGAGGCTAGAGTATCTAGTAGTTTGGTGTGTGAGACCATATTGAATGCCTTGGAGAGATCCAGAAATATGGCAGATGTGAAGTTATTATTATTCCTGTGTTGGTTAACTATGTTAGCAAAGGAAAGAAGAACAGCAGCTGTGCTTTGATGTGGCCAGAAGCCATGTTGTGTGGTGGAAAGGAATTTGTGTGTGTCCAGGAATTTCATGACTTGAAAGTGAATGCATTTCTCTATAAGTTTAGAAAGGGGAGATGCAATGGTGATTGGACAGTAATTTGAGAAGTTGTAAGAATTTCCACCTTTATGAAGAGGGATGATGTATGATACTTTCCACAGTTGAGGGATATAGGATTCTTGTATGGATTGGTTTATCAGGATGGACACAGGGTAGGATATGGATTCAGCAGCTATTTTAGGATGTTGGCAGGTAAATTACCAGCTGCAAGGGTGGTAGGTTTAAGTTTCAGAAGGAGTTTCTTAACTGATGAGATAGGAACAGGTGAGAGAGTTAGGGGGGAATGTTGTTTGGATGTTTGATTGGTGAATATGAATGGTTATTTTTAGACAATTGGTTAGATAAGGCTAGAATAGAGACAGTGAAATGGTGGTTAAATTGAGAGGCTGTATCCATGCCATTATTGGCTGAGTTGGGAGTAGGAGTGGTAGTTTTGCTTGGTTTCAGTAAG
Organism: Protopterus annectens; assembly: GCF_019279795.1. Classification (NCBI taxonomy): domain Eukaryota; kingdom Metazoa; phylum Chordata; order Ceratodontiformes; family Protopteridae; genus Protopterus; species Protopterus annectens. The sequence goes on along the minus strand of NC_056735.1, from coordinate 97,400,405 downwards.
GAGTTAATGGCTTGCCAACATTTTTGTGGGTTTCTTAAGTGTTTTGTTTGGGCATTAAGGGAATAGTTCTGTTTGTCAAGTTTGGTTTGTCTTTTGGCTTGGTTCCTAAGTTGCTCGTAAGTTTGTTTGGATAGGGCAGAGTTTTCTCTCTTACAGAGTCTCCAGGCCTTATCTCTGAACTTTAGTAGGGCTCTACTGTCCCTACTTAGCCATGGTGCATAGTTAGCTTTTACTCTGACATTGCTAGTTGGGGCAATACTGTTGAGGACATTGGTAAAATTTCTGTTAAAGTAACTGACTGCCTGATCTAGTCCAAGGGTTAGTAGAGGTTCCCAGTTACATTGTCTTAGAACTGAGTTAAGATTCTGAGGATTTAGGTTGTGGTCTTGTCAGATTTGCCTATGAACTATGGGCTTGGGTAAGCTAGTGTGTTTGTGTAGTAGGAATGTGGGGAGGTGGTCACTAAGACTATCTGGTAGACAGCCTGTCTGGTAGTTTTCTTTGGAGCAGTTGACCAGAGTCCAATCGAGTATGGATTGTTTTTGTGATTTTTTTATCTATTCTGGTAGGTTCATCAATGAGTTGTGAGAACCCATAGAGATTTATGTGGTTGAAAGAGCAGTTGGAATTGCAGGATAATCAATCAGTATTTAGGTCACCTAACAGAATACTTTCTTGTGGTAGATTATCTCTAGACCATTGTAAGATTTCCTCAGTTATGGAAGTGTTGTTTCCTGGTGGTATGTAGCAGTAGAGGATATTATTTTTTTTGTTTTGTTTATACAGAGAACTGAACCTAGTGTTTCAGAATTTTTGAATTTAGGTAGAAGGGTTTGCAGAAGTTAGTGATTTAGTGTATTTTTAAAGAGAATTGCTATTCCACCTCCTTTTTTACCTGCTCTATCTAGTTTTAGTATATTATATCCTGGTGGGAGGATTTCTTCATTTTGGATATTTGGTTTAAGCCATGTATCAGTAATCGTCAGTATGTCAGGAGTGTAGTGGCCTATGAATGCATGCATGTCAGATAGTTTATTTGCTATGTTTCTTGCATTGATGTTAAGAATTAATAGGTCTGTTGTTTGGATATATAAGGGGTGTTATGTAGACCTGGGTTTGGGTGTATGTCACCTGAGGCAAGTAGTGTTGTTGTGAGTGATAGTAGGTTCATAGGTTTGTAGGTTCATAGGCAGGTACTAGGCTATCTGCCCGAAGGCATTTATAAGCCTGGCCAGAATGTGTTGGCTTTCACCACCCCCTTAGATTAGTTCCCTGTGCTTCTGTCCAGCAGATCCATTGAAGTGATCCCCGGGGTAAACTTTCTGTTTCCCATCCACTTGTCAAGGTTTTTCTTGAAGAGTGTTAGCAAGGAGTTCTGCCTAATGTAGATTGGAATCTTGTTCCAAAGCATGGGAAGTCTCTGTGACAGGAATCTATCCCTCCAGCCATCCTATTTATTGCTGTGGTGAGGTTTAGATCCCTAGAGTGTGTGGCTCGAGGGGATAAGCTTTTCTTTAGGTGGAGCATGTCCATCAGTTCTGGGTTGGAGATGGTCTTGTATGTCAGGCAGAGATCACCTCTGAGTAGGCGGTATGCAACCGAGTACAGCTGGAGTTTCTTCAGTCGAGCTGCATAGGGCATCTGCTTGAGGCCAGTGATCCTCTTGGTGAGGTACTTCTGTGGTCTTTCCAGCTGTTGCAGGTGTCTTGTAAGATACATCCCAAATGGGACATTGTACTCTATGATGGGTCTGATGAGCGATGAGTAGAGGGGCACAATGACCTCTTTTGATCTGGATGCGAACCCTTTTGTTATAAGGTGTGCCACGTAGAAGGATTTTCTAACCATTTTGGCAATGTGATTATCAAAGGAGAGTTTACTATATACTTGGGTCCCCAGATCCCTTATTCCATCTTCCGTATTTAGGAGACTACCACCTATGTGGTAGTTTGTGGGTACTTTGTTTTTTCCAAAGGGGATGACTATGCACTTTTTGGCATTTAGCTTGAGGCCATGTTTTTGACACAAGGTGTCCGTCTCAGTGAGACCCTTTTGGAGGATGTCTGTGTCAGCCAGAGAGTCAATTATAGCCCCTAGTTTGCAGTCATCTGCGAACTTGGTCAGCCATAGTCCTCCTGTGCTTGCCTGTACCTCTGAGAGTATATGCTGAACAGGAGGGATCCTAGGACTGAGCCATGGGGAATGCCACTTGTAACCAGTTTAGAGTCAGACCAAGCTCCTGCAACTCTTACTATGTGGGTTCTGTCCATGAGCAAGTTGGCAACCCATCTTGTGACGTAGAGGTTTATGTTCAGGCTGGTGAGCTTGTCTATAATACCAGAATGGGGAATGGTGTCAAAGGCCTTTGCGATGTCTAGGTAGGCTGTGTGTACCACCTTTCCCTCGTCTATAGCCTTGGTAACTGTCTGAAAGAAGTCCACCAGGTTTAGGAGGCATGATCTGCCCTTAACAAAGCCAAACTGGGTAGTGTCCAGTGTTTGGAGGTTCCCAATGTCTCTGTTAATGAGTTCCATGATGATGCGCTCCATAGCCTTGCAGACCAAGCTAGTCAGGCTTATAGGGCGATAGTTCCCGGGGTCTGTTGTGGCTTCACCTTTGTGGAGTGGAATAACTGTTGCTGTGCACCACTCTATGGGTACGTAACCTGTGGAGAGGCTGAGTTTGAGCAGTGTGTTTAAGTGAGGGCTTAGTTCATCTTTGAGCTCATATAGGATGCAGCCTGGGACACCATCCTGTCCCATTGATGCTGTGTTTTTGGATTTGGAGAGGGCTGTTTTAACCAGAGTGTCTTTGATTTCAGGAGTTCTACATTCTTCTGGTATGGTTATGGGCCCTTTTGGGGGTGAGAGTAGGGTGAAGTTTGTGCTGAACTTGTCTGCCAGGATGTTGGCAATATCAGTCAGTTTAGTGTATTTTGTACCATTCTGCACTAACTCTGAGCAGATCTGAGCATTGCCACAAAGATTCTTGATGTAGCTAAAGAATGCCTTGTGGTTATCTTTGGAGTCCTTGGCAATTTTTCTTTCGAAACTTGCCTTGGATGATTTTATGAGGGATCGTAGTTTCTTGCTGATACTGATCAGGGATGTCTTCCCTTCTTGGGATTTTACTCTTTTCTGTACTAGTTTCCTCCTTCTGTTGTATAGCTTGTTTATGGTAGGAGTCCACCAGACTGGTTTCCTTTTTTAGAGGAGTGAGTCTTGGTTTTACTTGGGAATAGCATGATCCATGCTTTCTTGTAGGTGCCCGTAGAATGCATTAGTAATGGATTTTACAGCTTAGACAATGTTATCCTTTAGCACGGGGGCTTTGAAGCTTTCCACCTTGGTCTTAAGTAACGTGAAGTTTGCTTTTGAAAAGTTTTTCATGCTGGTTTCCTTGTCTGGGCGTGGGGGCAGAATGTGGATATCCAAAGTGATTTGTTTATGGTCAGATCTAACCAGTGAGGGGTTGACCTCCGGTGTGGAGCACCAGTCGCCCATGTTGGTGATGACCAGGTCCAATATGTTGTCACCTCTGGTGGGAGTGTTGACCAGTTGATTCAGGGCATTTGAGTTTATAAATTCTAGGAAATGTGGGGCAAGGGAGTAAGTAGTTGAGTAGTTCTCCCAATTAACGTTTGGGTAATTGAAATCACCCAATATTAGGGTGTTTGGTAGGACCTATGTTTCCAGAAATGTGGAATGGGGGTCCTGGGACATGGTGAGTGATCGGTAGCAAGCTACAATTTGAATTGCAGTTTTGCCCATTGTTAGTTGCATGTGGATGATCTCTGAAGCATCGTGCTGTGCCGCCAACCTGGAGGTATGGGTATCCTTGATGAATATGGATACGCCCCCACCTTTTGTATTTCACTCCGGGTTCTGTGGCCGAAATGTATGGTATGAGTTGTAGCCTGGTAGTGCTGGGGTGCTCTCTGGAGTCTTAAACCAGGTTTCTGTTACTGCACATATATTGATTTTCTCCATACTGAGGAGTGCCTTGAGTGCATGCATTTTGAGGTTTAGACTTTTGGCATTGAGTAGCATTACCCTCAGTTTTTTTGTTACTTGAGCTATTTATGGCAGTGGGTTTATCTTTTGAGCCTTGCCTAAAAAAGGCACTTTGGGGTGGCAAGAGCCTTGGCCAGTATTCAAAAGCCTAAGGGTGACAGGTGCACGCCATCTCTAGTGAAGCAGCGTGGCTTGTCGAGCATGTCATCCCAGGTGGACAGACACTGGATCCCCTTTGAATGACATCAGAAACTTAGCCAATTGTTGAAATTGATAATTTTTTCTTTATACTGTGGTATCATTCTTGGTGAGGGCAGGATGCTACTCAGGGTCAGGGTCATACTGGCCTGGGCTACAATATCAGAGAGCTCTTCCATGTCTCTTTTCATGTAGTCCAGGGAGGTATGGCTCAGGTCATTCACACCAACATGGACAATGACAGAGTTGTATTTGTACTTGATGTTCTTCGTGTTTCACTGTTGCAGTCATTACACTTGGGGGTAATCTGCTGGCTGGTTGCCCTCAGTCAGCTTGATTAACAAAGTTTTGGGTCCTGCATCGGTTGCTGTCCCTTCTTCCATGACGTCAGGTCATCAGGGGTATAAAACATGCAGCCGATGCCATTACATCAGTCTTTCTTGCCTCGCAGTGCCCGAAGCAGAAGCAGTTCTCAAGTGCCAGTTGGCCGACTCCTGAAATTTTCATTTTTGAGTTTCAGAACCGAAGTCTTCAACTAAAAAGCTAAGTACCCCATTGGGGAAACTTTTTCTTGCTCCTTACCGATGTCAGTAAAAGTTAATAATTGTATTACTTGTGGGAAGCAAATACCTCATGAGGATTTTCATTTGTACTGCGGTGGTGGTGCTGCGGTAGCGTTGTCACCTCACAGTAGGATGTTGTCCTGTTTGATTCTCAGCTAGAGCGTCTTCTGTGTGGAGACATGCGTGAATGGGTGTACCTTTGTTGAAGGTTGTGCATCAGGGCCAGCAACTCGGTACGTAAAAATCTACTGCCAATCATTAGCGGACCGGAGTTCTGCTGTGGCAACCCCTAATCAGGAAAAGCCGAAAGACACAACAACTGTATTCCTTGCCTAGGCCCTGACCACAACATACCTTGCTGTCAGTTCTGTGCTTTATTTAATCAACACACTATCCGTCGTTGGTACATTTTTGCGTCTAAATATTTTGGATCACAGTTTAATTATCCAGAAATGACATCAGTTAGCAATCCGACTACCGGAATGCCTAAAAAACACAAAGAAAAAGACAGAGACAGGCCATTGAGGTCCAAAACTGCTGACGCTTCTCCTACGCCAGTCGCCAGTTCGCCGGTACTCAGTGAGGTGCTTTCGCAGCCCCTGATACCCGCTACTTCTGATTCGCAGGCCTCTACTGAGACCCATTCAGAGTCTGGTATGCTGCGAGATGCTTCAGTTATGGAGCCCGCGGCTGCGTCTATCCTGGATGGGTCCGGAGCCGCTGTGCAGGCACTGGCTTCTGAGGGTGTATTCAGGCTTACAGATTTGTATATTAAACCAATGCCATCTTCAATATTACGGCCAAAATCTCAATCTATGTCTAAAAAACCAACGCCCAGGCCACATGTGCAGGCCCCTATGGCTAAAAATCAAATGGTCAAAATGGCTGAAGATTTAATTACTCTAATCAGGGGTAGCCAACCCCTCTGCAAAGAGGCCTAGGCCAGAAATTGACTGAATCTTCTGAACAGGATTCTATTTCTTCTGACTCTTCTAATGAACAGGATTTGTCTGTACCTACTTATGAGGACTCTGATGCAGAGGATTCCATTACTTCTGCTTCTCCCCCTGAGGATTTTTCTTTTGGGAAAACTTTACATATCTTAAGGGAACATTTCCACTGGGAAAGTCAGGATTGTTCTGAATCTAAAAAGAGGCTTAGGGATTTTCTTCTTCCTCAGCATAGGCCTTTGGCTATACCTCCTGTTCTAGACATTGTTGATGATGTGTTTTCAGAATCTAGTATGGCTCATGATTCTATGCCTCTGGATCCTTGTAAGCCAGACAGATACTACAGGGTTCCTGACTCCCACAAATTCCTTTTCAAAAATCCTGTTGTGGATCCTGAAACCATTTCTCAGGGCCCCAAGGGCATTAAGGCTTCTACTGCTAAAAATCCTACCTCTTCTGATAGAGATTCCAGGGTGCTGGATAGATGGGGTAAGAAGGTCTATACTTCTGCCACCTTGGCAATCAGGGCTTTAAGCTGTCAATTTCATATGCTAAAATAGCAGCATATCATGGGACTGCTTAAACAGAAAATGATGTTGATTTTTGACTGTGTGGAAAATAAAGATTTACAGGATCTATTGCATTCAGCTGAACAAGTTGGAAAACATACTTTGCAATGTGGTTTTGATTCTTTGGAGGCTTCTTGCAGGGCTGCTGTAACTGGGTCTGTGCTAAGAAGGCATGCTTGGCTCAAAGAGCAATCTCTGCCTGATCATGTTAAAGCAAAATTGTTGGATGCTCCTTTGCAACAAGACCGGCTCTTTGGTAATAAGGCTGAAGAAGTTCTAAAAAAGATGGAAGATAAAGCTAAATCTATGCAAACTGTGAAAGATTTCTTACAGGTACAACCTCCAAGATTTAGTAGGCACTGGCCTACTAAGAACTGGTCCTTTCCATTTCCTTCGAGAGCCACTCAAGTCAAACCCAGACATTCCAAATGCACCAGGTTTCAGTCCCAAGGGACTTTCAGAACTAAGCAATGGGGTGCCTTCTCTTCCAAATCTGGAAAAAAAAATGACACCTCCCCATGATAAGCAGTCTCAATGACTTTCCTCTAAAGTTACCAAGCACTTACTTTTTAGCCACCCCTTTGGGGGGAAACTGGCTGTTCATGCAAAAAACTGGCAATTTATAACCCAGGACAAATAAATATAGTATCCCAGGGATACAGATTTCATTTTCACACGTTGCCAACTCCAAACGGATGGCCAGACCTGCCCCCAAATCAGTGGGCAGAGGCCCAGAAACAAGTACTTTCCCTCTTGAACATGGGGGCTATTCAACTAGTACCAGAAGAGGAAAAGGGACAAGGTTTCTATTCCAGACTTTTCCTGGTACCCAGCAAAGACAAATCATGGTGTCCAGTTCTGGGCCTATCTAATCTAAACACCTTTCTGGACATTCCAAAATTCAAGATGCTGACTCTTCACCAGTTACTTCCTATGCTAGGCAAAGAGGCCTGGTTGGCAACTCTAGACTTAAAAGAGGCTTACCTGCATATCCCAATCAGGGAATTTTGCAGAAGATACCTCTGCTTCAAAGCAGGCTACTTGCATTACCAGTTCTCTGCACTGCCATTTGGCTTATCTACTGCACCCAGGGTCTTTACAAAGTGCCTGGCTCCAGTAATTGCATTTTTCAGGCAAAGAAATATTCAAATATATCCATACCTGGACGATTGTCTAATTCAGGCAGAAAGCAAGGACATTCTTCTAAAACATCTGGCATTTGTAAAAAGAGTTCTAACTTGTCTAGGGTACACTATAAATGAAAAGAAATCACAACTGGTACCCTCTTAAAAAATTACATTCCTGGGTGCCAGCTTGAATACAACTGCCCAGGTGGCTTTTCTTATGCCAGAAAAGCAAATTCATTTGGTGACTTACTTCAAACAGGTGGCCACAAAAACCCTGCTTTCTGCAAGGAAAATACTGCAAGCCTTGGGATTCATGGCCTCATGCATTCTTCTAATTCCATATGCAAGACTGCATATGAGGAAACGTTGGTGGTACTTAAAAAGTTTATGGAGTCAGCATTGTCACAGCCTGGAAACAATGATTCCTAACATACCTTGCCTGCACCTAGAGTTCCTATGGTGGGCAGAGGCCTGCCACCAGAACAAGGGACTGCCATTCACACCACCCCCTGCTGCCCAAACCCTAACTACAGATGCATCAGACTATGCATGGGGGACTCATCTGGCTGGGAAGTGCATTCAGGGCAAATGGAGCCCAAATCAAATGCACCTTCATATAAATCAAAAAGAAATGCTAGCTGTACAGAATGCACTGACAGCCTTGAAGGAGTACCTTCATCCAGGACAATTACTGATAAAGACGGACAACACCATGGTTATGTGGTACATAAACAAGCAGGGGGTACACATTCCTACCCCCTCTGCAGACTAGCCATGGCATTGTGGAACATGGCCTTGAGCTATCAAGTACAACTACAAGCTCAATTCCTGCCAGGAAAGCTGAATACTCTGGCAGACGAACTAAGCAGAAATCTCATGGACCCACACAAATGGAAACTGGAACCATGGATTTTCAACATGTTGACATGCAAATAGGGGAGACCAGATATAGACTTTTTTGCCTCGACCCAGAACTACCAGTTGGACAAATTTTGCACAAGAACTCATCACAAAAAAGCCTGAAAAGTGGATGCTCTATCCTTCAGCTGGAAAAAAACCTATCAGTCTATGCCTTCTCCCTCTGCTTCTGCTCTCCAAAGTTCTACTAAAAGTCAAACAGGACAAACCAAAAATGATTTTGATTGCTCCAGACTGGCCTCGCCAACACTGGTACCCACTCCTGCAGAATGTGTCAGACATTTCACTGTGGCACCTGCCTTAGCTACTTTCCTTACTGTCTCAGCAGAACAAAAACCTCTGCACCCTCAGCTCCAAACCTTGAATCTTGCAGCATGGCTAATCACATAAATTCACCCTTATCATCCCTCAGCAAACCTGTGATGGATGTCATGTTGGAGGCGAGAAGACCTAGTACTAGAAAATATTATGCTGACAAATGGAAAAGATTCTGTGCCTGGAATTAATTTCAAGGGATAAGCACAGCAGTGCCCAACATACCTCAGATTTTGCAATACTTAACTGAGATGCTTCACAAGGGCCTGTATTTTTCTTCCATAAAAATCCATGCCTCAGCCATTTCAGCTCATTACAACACAGAAACTCCCCTCTTCTCTCATCCACTGCTAAACCAGTATCTCAGAGGGGCCAAAAACTTGAGACCACCCAGGAAAGCTCCAACCCCTGCCTGGGACCTTAACTTTGTATTGGAGAAACTCACTTTCCCTCCTTTCGAGCCAGCTGCTACTGCAGACTTAAAATTTCTCTCCTGGAAAACAGCCTTCCTTTTAGCAATCACTTCGGCTAGAAGGATTTCTGAATTACAGGCTCTTATGGCAGTAGAGTCTTTCATCATTTTCCATGCAGGCAGGGTATCACTCAGGACCAACCCATCCTTCATGCCCAAGGTGGTATCCAGTGTGGCTCTTAATCAGACCATTCATTTGCCAACTTTCTTTCCCAATCCACAGAACAAAGGGGAGTGGATTTTGCATTCATTGGATGTACACAGACAACTTAGAGTTTACTTGAACAGGACTAAATCTCAAAGAAAATCCAAACAACTGCTGGTAGCATTTGCTGCAGGGGCAGAGGGAAAGGTTATTTCAAAGCAAACCATTTCCAAATGGATAAGCCATTGTATTCGTTTCTGCTATAAGCACCATGGAAAACCTATCCCCCAAGGGATCAGATCCCATTCCACCAGGGTGGCATCTACTTCTACAGCCTTTCTCAGAGGTGTTCCTACCAGGGGTATTCTAGAAGCTGCTACCTGGAGTTCAATTCATACTTTCACCAAACATTATCATTTACCAATTTTCTCTAAATCCAGAGCTGGCTTTGCCACTGCTGTTTTGCAAGGCCTTATAGCCGGCCCTAATGCTGTATAAATCTATCCACCCAACCATAGCTTTGGGAATCTAACCAAATGTAATGACTGCAACAGTGAAACATGAAGAACATAGTACAGTTGTGTACACTTACCATAAATGTAGATGTTCGAGTGTATTCACTGTTGCAGTCCTGGTTACCCTCCCTCCAGCCCCCTGTTTTTTCTCTTACTATGCCTCTACTTTCTTTTACTACACTTAAAGGCCTTTTTGGTGTATTTGCTTTTGTTTGGAGGTATATTTTTTGTGTTTTAATATGTATATATATATATATATATATATATATATATATATATATAGCTCTCCATTTGGGGGGCACCTGACATCTGGGGCAAGAAAAACTGATGGAATGGAATTGGCTGCATGCTTTATACCCCTGACGACCTGACATCATAGAAGAAGGGACAGCAACCAATGCAGGACCCAAGACTTTGTTAATCAGGCTGGCTAAGGGCAACCAGCCAGCAGATTACCCCCAAATGTAATGACTGCAACAGTGAATTCACTCGAACATCTACATTTATGGTAAGTGTACACAACTGTACTTTCTGGAGTGATCTGAATGCTTGTGTTATGTGGTGGATCCTGGCATCTGACAGGCAGCTAATAGTAACCTTCTCCTTATTCAGCCTAGTGAGTGGAATGTCAGTCTGCCTGACTATAGAGTCACCTATTACTAATATGTTGGGTATTTTTTTTTTTTTGCCTTAAGGGCTGTGATTGCATGGCACACTGGTTTTGTGAAGTATGTGTTCCATGATTTGTGTTGGGGGGTGGAGGTTGCTTGGATGTCTGCTTTGGAGGTCTCTGTTGCTTTTGCAGATTTTTATTTAGAGCCTCCGAGTGCGTTTTCATGTATTTATGTGAGTTTTTGCCAGTGCTGATTTAATGGGTCTATGTGAGACTGGTGGTGCGATGCAAGTATTTCCCTTCTCCTCTTGAATGTCTGATCCAGTCTCCAGTTTGGCTGTATAATTGCATTGCTCGCATGTATTAGTGTTTGGTGGTAGGAGGAGAGGGTTGTCTGTGTACATGAGGCAGTTGTAACATTGCCTCAAAATGCCCAGATTCACCAGTTAGACTGGAGAGTATGCATGAAACTACCCGTTGGGCATGCCTGGATAGGTACAGTGAACTGTTTTACTGAATGGCTGGTAAGGTTGAATAGAGAGCTTTGTCCTTCTGTACAGTATAGGAGAGTCTAGTTCTAGGGTTTATAAGTGCTTGCTATGAGTTTTGAGCAAGTGCTGGGCTGAGAAATGAATGGCTTGAGTGCTTAAGTTGAAAGTTTGTCTAGTTCCAAGGGAAAAATTGAAGAGGAGACTTTGTGGAGCCGGGAATAGTTATACCCTAGCTAACCAGTGCTGCCTGGTGTGCAAAACTGGGCAAATGTGGTATTTATAGCAAAGAAATGAAAGAGATAGAAATTAGCCCAAAATGGCCAATAAACTACTAATTTCTGGGCTGAAACCACTCCTCCAGGGATATATAGGCTTCTCAAAGCTCCCCTCTCTCACAGGTGAACAGAGAAACTTCCTTATATCCAAGTAAGGTATGGGCAAACATAGAGATTTGTAACACAGCCCTGAATTCAGCACTTAACCTGAAAACTGGACTATAATAGCTTAGAAAGGGGGGAAACAAGTATTTTTTTTTTCAGAAAATAAATCAGATACAATCAAAAAACTCTTTAAATGCACAGAAAAGGATACTTATTGTTATATATCTCTGATCAGAGTTGTAGTGAATGCCACTAGTAATAAAATAGGAAGAAACACAAATACAGATGAATAGAATGCAATTTATATATATATATATATATATATATATATATATATATATATATATATATATATATAAAACAATAGAAAATGAAAAACTGAGGTGTTTGCATGTGTGACTTCTTTTTTGGATCTAGGTGATACTTTTATAGTGTTGCAGCTTGGTGTGTGGAACCTATATATATATATAATATGGTGCTATCATTAAATATTGTAGAATTTGTAAAGAGGTTTGTGTGGGTTTGGAGGCATGGAAGTAAGTGTTGTATGGAATGTAGAATTATCTAGTGGTATATTAGTTTGGATGGATTTGATGCAGGCTAGTGCTGTGAGAGTTAGTGAGATTGATACGAGAGTGATTTGCATGTTGTATGTAAGTGATGCTTGGTTGTTGGTAGTAAGCTGCTAAGGAAAAAAGAAGAAGGTGGGGGTGTGGTTAGTAGGAATAATGTGTCAGATATATGTGGTGAGTCAGGTAGGGGTGTGACTAAAGATGTTATTATGAAGTACCTGATTGGTTTGGCTGTGGTCAGGTGATGAGAGGTTAGAAATAAATGTGGGTATAGTGGGGGTGGGTGGGAAATGGGGGCAGGATAGGGGAGTGGAGTGAGCTGAGCATAGTGAGGTGAATGGAGTGGGGCCCACACAGCTCATGAGACTGCAGAGGTAATCAGTATGCCCTTTCCAGGGCAGGTAGTGACCAATAGTAAATGTATACAGTTTTAATATATAATATCAGAGCATCTTGTGTATGTGGGTGCAGGTAAAATGCTTTAACCTGTATTTTTAGAGTACTTTGTTTGTTTAGGCGCAGGACTAATGGGGCAGCCTAATGTGACACTATCAAGGGAAGGGGAGGAGGGAGGATATTCAGTAGGGGGATGGTAGTGAAACCTGATCTAGAGCACTACCTTGGAGGGTAAGAGCTGGGGGGAAAGTATCAAGAGTCTAAGTAATGAAGGTAAGCAGCATTGTAGTTTAATGGCAGGGCTAATGCCATTTACTGTGTTCCACCATTTATTCACAGTGAATGGAAAAAATAACTGCTTTGAAGGGACTTGGATGACTTTACAGTAGACAGTAATACTCAAGAATTTAAATAACTGTAGAGCACTGTTTTGCTTACAAGATGAGCTGCTAATCTGGGCTAAGATTCAGCTGTTTAGTGGTGTTCTGCTGTCAACTAGTGGCAGATAATTTCAATGGCAGGGATTGGGAAAAGGAGGGGGAGACCTTGTAAGTGTGCATGTTAAGCCAATATAATAAAATTAAGTAAAACCACTAAGAACTAGATGCAAAAATTAGTTAACAGGGAATACACCTACATAAGAATATTACAGAGAGTAAAAATACCAGTAGTGAGTCCCTTTGCCTTCAGCTGTTTGCAGAATAATTTTCAGAAATTCTTCACTTGTGAGTGAGGGGGAGCAGCTAAGAGTGAAGCAGACCTAGAGATAAGACCATTTCAGACAGTAAACCTCCCAGTAGTGACTCAATTTGCCCTCAATTGCTTGCAGGATAATTATCAGAAATTCTTCACTTGGGGGGAGTGGGCAGCCATGAGTGAAGTAGAGCTGGAGCTGTATGAAAAAAGGAGACAAAAAAGAGATGTAACAAAGTCTTTTTGTAGGTAGACAACAGTAAAAAATTAATATGAGCAAAGTATTGTCTTGAGGAAAGCTGTGGGTGCATATGAGTGGAGAATGTGGAAGGTAAGTATATACTATAGTATTATTACTGACACCACCTCACATGTCACAAAATATACATGTTTGGTACTGACAGCAGCTTACACGTCACAATGTATACATGTGTTTTAGTGACAGCAGCTCACATGTCACAATGTATACATGTGTGGTAGTGACAGCCGCTGACATGTCACAATGTATACATGTGTCGTACTAACAGACAATATATGCATGTGTGGTACTGACAGCAGCTTGCATGTGACAATGTATACATGTGTGGTACTAATAGACAATGTATTTGTGTGTGGTACTGACAGCAGCCGCTCACATGTCACAATGTATACGTGTGTTGTACTGACAGCAGCTCACATGTCACAGTGTATACATGTGTGGTATTGATGGTAGCTTGCATGTCACAATGTATACATGTGTGATACTCAGCAGCTAATTTTCACAATGTATACATGTATGGCACTGACAGACAATGTATACATGTGTGGTACTAACACCAGCTCACATGTCAGAATGTATACATGTTGGTAGTTACAATGTATACATGAGTGGTACTGGCAGGAGCTCACATGTCACAATGTTTACATGTGTATTACTGCCATCAGCTCGCATGTCACAAAGTATACATGTGTGATACTGACACCTGCTCACAAGTCACAATGTATACATGTTTGGCACTGACATCAGCTTGCATGTCACAATGTATACATGTGTGATACTGACACCACCTCGCATGTCACAATGTATACATGTGTGGTACTGACAGCAGCTGACATGTCACAATGTATACATGTGTTGTACTAACAGACAATTTATACATGTGTACTGACAGCAGCTCATATGTCACAATGTACACGTGTGTTACTGATGGTAGCTCTCATGTCACAATGTCTACATGTGTGATACTGACACCAGCTCACATGTCACAATGTATACATGTGTGGTAGTGACAATGTATACATGAGTGGTACTGACAGAAGTTCACATGTCACAATGCATACATGTTTGGTACTGACAGCAGCTTACATGTCACAATGTACACATATGTAGTACTGACAGCAGCTCGCATGTCAACATGTATGCATGTGTGGTAGTGACAGCAGCTTGCATGTCACAATGCATACATGTGTGGTAGTGACAATATATACATGTGTGATACTGACACCAGGTCGCATGTCATAATGTATACATGTTTGGCTCTGACACCAGCTTTCATGTCACAATGTCTACATGTGTAATACTGACACCAGCTCACATGTCACAATGTATACATGTGTGGTACTGACAGCAGCTTGCATGTGACAATGTATACATGTGTGGTACCAACAGACAATGTATACATGTGTGGTACTGACAGCAGTAGCTCACATGTCACAATGTATACATGTGCGGTACTGACAGCAGCTCACATGTCACAAAGTATACATGTCTGGTACTGCTGGTAGCTCGCATGTCACAATGTATACATGTTTGGCACTGACACCAGCTTGCATGTTGCAATGTATACATGTGTGATACTGACACCACCTTGCATATCACAATGTATACATGTGTGGTACTGACAGCAGCTGACATGTCACAATGTATGCATGTGTTGTACTGACATACAATTTATACATGTGTGGTACTGACAGCCACTCACGTCACAATGTGTACATGTGTGGTACTGATGGTAGCTCTCATGTCACAATGTATACATGTGAGATAATCATGACAGCTGACATTTCACAATGTATACATGTATGGTAGTGACAGACAATGTCTACATGTGTAATACTGACACCAGCTCACATGTCACAATGTATACATGTGTGGTAGTGACAATGTATACATGACTGGTACTGACAGCAGCTCACATGTCACAATGCATACATGTTTGGTACTGACAGCAGCTCACATGTCACAATGTATACATATGTAGTACTGATAGCAGCTCGCATGTCAAAATGTATACATGTGTGGTAGTGACAGCAGCTTGCATGTCACAATGTATACATGTCTGATAATGACACCACCTCATGTCACAATGTATACATGTTTGGTAGTGACAATGTATACATGTGTGGTACTGACAGCAGCTCACGTCACAATGTGTACATGTGTGGTACTGATGGTAGCTCTCATGTCACAATGTATACATGTGAGATAATCATGACAGCTGACATTTCACAATGTATACATGTATGGTAGTGACAGACAATGTCTACATGTGTGATACTGACACCAGCTCACATGTCACAATGTATACATGTGTGGTAGTGACAATGTATACATGAGTGGTACTGACAGCAGCTCACATGTCACAATGCATACATGTTTGGTACTGACAGCAGCTCACATGTCACAATGTATACATATGTAGTACTGATAGCAGCTTGCATGTCAAAATGTATACATGTGTGGTAGTGACAGCAGCTTGCATGTCACAATGTATACATGTGTGATAATGACACCACCTCACATGTCACAATGCATACATGTTTGGTACTGAAAGCAGCTCGCATGTCACAATGTATGCATGTGTGGTATTGATAGCAGCTCGCATGTCACAGTCTATATATGTGTGGTACTGACAGCAGCTGACATGTCACAATGTATGCATATGTTGTACTAACAGACAATGTATACATGTGTGGTACTGACAGCAGCTAACATGTCACAATGTGTGCATGTGTAGTGCTGACAGCTCACATGTCAAAATGTATACATGTGTGGTAGTGACAGCAGCTCGCATGTCACAATGTATACATGTGTGGTACTGACAATGTATACATGTGTGGAAATGACACAAGGTCGCATGTCATAATGTATACATGCTTGACACTGACACCAGCTTGCATGTCACAATGAATACATGTGTGCTACTGACACCACCTCACATGTCACAAAATATACATGTTTGGTATTGACAGCAGCTTACATGTCACAATGTATACATGTGTTTTAGTGACAGCAGCTTGCATGCCACAGTGTATACATGTGTGGTACTGACAGCAGCTTACACATCACAGTGTATACATGTGTGGTACTGATGGTAGCTTGCATGTCACAATGTATACATGTGTGATACTCAGCAGCTAATTTTCACAATGTATACATGTATGGTACTGACAGACAATGTATACATGTGTGGTACTAACACCAGCTCACATGTCAGAATGTATACATGTTGGTAGTTACAATGTATACATGAGTGGTACTGGCAGAAGCTCACATGTCACAATGTTTACATGTGTATTACTGCCATCAGCTTGCATGTCACAAAGTATACATGTGTGATACTGACACCAGCTCGCAAGTCACAATGTGTACATGTTTGGCACTGACACCAGATTGCATGGCACAATGTATACATGCGTGATACTGACACCACCTTGCATATCACAATGTATACATGTGTGGTACTGACAGCAGCTGACATGTCACAATGTATACATGTGTTGTACTAACAGACAATTCATACATGTATGGTACTGAGAGCAGCACACATGTCACAATGTATACATATGTGTTACTGATGGTAGCTCTCATGTCACAATGTCTACATTTTGATACTGACACCAGCTCAGATGTGACAATTTATACATGTCTGGTAGTGACAATGCATACATGAGTGATACTGACAGAAGCTCACATGTCGCAATGCATACATGTTTGGTACTGACAGCAGCTTACATGTCACAATGTATACATATGTAGTACTGACAGCAGCTCGCATGTCAAAATGTATGCACGTGTGGTAGTGACAGCAGCTCACATGTCACAATGTATACATGTGTGGTAGTGACAATGTATACATGGGTGGTAATGACACGAGGTCGCATGTCATAATGTATACATGTTTGGCTCTGACACCAGCTTGTATGTCACAATGTTTATATGTGTGATACTGACACCAGCTCACATGTCACAATGTATACATGTGTGGCAGTGATGGCAGCTTGCATGTCATAATGTATACATGTGTGGTACTGACAGCAGCTGACATGTCACAATGTATACATGTGTCATACTAACAGACAATGTATTCATGTGTGGTACTGACAGCAGCTTGCATATGACAATGTATACATTTGTGGTACTAACCGACAATGTATACATGTGTGGTACTGACAGCAGTAGCTCACATATCACAATGTATACATGATACATGTACGGTACTGACAGCAGCTCACATGTCACAATGTATACATGTGTGGTACTGATGGTAGCTCACATGTCACAATGTATACATGTGTGATACTCACAACAGCTAATTTTCACAATGTATACATGTATGGTACTGACAGACAATGTATACATGTGTGGTACTGACACCAGCTCACATTTCAGAATGTATACATGTTGGTAGTTGCAATGTATACATGAGTGGTACTGGCAGGTGCTCATATGTCACAATGTTTACATGTGTATTACTGCCATCAGCTCACATGTCACAAAGTATACATGTCAGGTACTGACACCAGCTCGCATGTCACAATGTATACATGTTTGGCACTGACACCAGCTTGCATGTCACAATGTATACATGTGTGATACTGACAGCACCTCGCATGTCACAATGTATACATGTGTGGTACTGACAGCAGCTGACAAGTTACAATGCATGCATGTGTTGTACTGACATACAATTTATACATGTGTGGTACTGACAGCTGCTTTCATGAGACAATATATACATGTGTGGTACTAACAGACAATTTATACATGTGTGGTACTGACAGCAGCTCACGTCACAATGTATACATGTGTGGAACTGATGGTAGCTCTCATGTCACGATGTATACTTGTGTGATACTCATGACAGCTGACATTTCACAATGTATACATGTATGGTAGTGACAGACAATGTCTACATGTGTGATACTGACACCAGCTCACATGTCACAATGTATACCTGTGAGGTAGTGGCAATGTATACATGAGTGGTACTGGCAGCAGCTCACATGTCACAATGTTTGCATGTGTATTACTGCCAACAGCTCGCATGTCACAATGTATACATGTGTGATACTGACACCAGCTTGCATGTCACAATGTATACATGTGTGGTACTGACAGCAGCTCACATGTCACAATATATACATGTGTGGTCCTCACAACAGCTTGCATGTCACCATGTATACATGTGCAGTAGTGACAGCACCTCCCATATTACAATGTACACATATGTGGTTCTGATAGCAACTCACATGTGACAATGCAAACATTCCAAAGGGACAGAAAATAAAAAATACGATGCCGAGCCAACATGACTGAAAGTAGAACTCACTTTATTGACATTCAATAAAAGATAGGCGAAAGCACTTTCATGATCTACCTGAGTGCTTTATCAGACTACAATACCGTTAGAAAGCATACTATTTAAACACTTAATTAACCAATCAACCATCTCCTTCAATCTAGCTACAATAAAATATAACAATCTTATTAGTTCTCTTAAAAATACTTAAGAATTCTTAACATAGTAACTCATTATTCTCTCTAAAATGTGAAATGTATTACAAATAGTAACGTATGTATGTCTAAAACTCAGAATATCGCATTGTGTGTATGTTTATTTTATATATATATATATATATATATATATATATATATATATATATATATATACATATATATATATATATAGAGAGAGAGAATATGTAAAAAAGTTTTTATTACATAAGGAACTGCTTCAAATAAATATTTAGAACATACATAGAGAATCTGAAGAAAAAATTAAATATTCTTATAAAATAAAAAATGTCAATGTGTAAGTGCTCTTGCTTTAAGGAAAGGTTTGAGTGAGACTGCATCATTAATCCCAGGGGCTTTGTCAGCATTCAATTGCAAAATCCACTTCTGTTGTGTTGCTTCTGTCCTATTTTTTATGTCTCCCCTCTAATCGCTTCTTCTACCACTTCTAGCACAAAAAAACTAAATTCATGTTGTGCCCCTTCTGTATTCACATGCTTAGCTAATGCATTAGTAACCTTTGTTATTCCTGATGTCTCTAATATGTTCCAAAATACATTCTTTTAACATCCTATTCATTTTACCAATATAAAAAACTTTACAGTTCTGGCAGAAGCTAAAATAAACCATGTTTCTAGTCTTGCAGTCTGCATAAAATTCAATTTCTATTTTAAATTGAAGTTGCGGGTGTACAAATGTAGTTCTAGCGTAAATATATTTACAAGCTGTACAATTTCTACAACCTATTAGATAAATTCATTTCCCTAGATATTTGTGATTTATAACATAGTTGTCTTTTTAGTGACTTCTTATTTTTAAAAGAAAACTGGGGTGTAATGTCAATCACTCACTTCAATTCATCTATGGCAATGAGAATATTCCAATTTCTTTTAATAATGTCACAAAATACATTAACATCACCAGCAAAGGAAATTGGGAATCTAAGGGTATTATTTGATTCACTTCATCTAATGTCATCCTGTACATCCTGTTCAGAGAAGTATGGTTTACCTTTTCCGTGTCTTTCTTTATATAGGTCTCTAACACAAGCGTCTATCTCTCACTTTGAATATCCTTGGCTAAGGAATTCTTCTTTGTGGGATTCTATGGCTTCACGCAATTGTATCTCATTACTGTGAAGTCTCATAGTTCTAAGGAACTGTCCCTTTATAACATTTCTGCTAACATGCTTTGGGCGCATGCTATTCTTGTGAAGTAAAGAATTCTTCCTACTAGATTTTCTATAGAGATTGGTTTCTACCCTTCCTAGTTCAGATTTCTTAACTAACACATCTAGAAACTATCTGTTCGAATGAGTATTTACACATAAATCTCAAGAAAGACGTTTTATGCAGATATTCTACAAACCTGCCAAGCATTTATATTGAGCCGTTCCAAAGGAGAAACATGTCATCAGTGAAACATGTGTACCGTAATATGTGCTTGCTAAACTCATGACCTTGTATTAGTGACATACTTTCCCATTGTACAAGTGCCAGATTGGGGTAGCTATTAGCACAAGCTGTGCCCATAGCTATGCCAATCTTTAGTAAATAGAATTCATCTTTAAATGTAAAGATAGTATTTTCTAGAATAACCTCTAGCAAACTACACGGTAGGTTCACTTTCTCATTTATGAATACTTGTTTTGTATTTAACAAACTTCTTATATTCTCAATCCTCAATGATTCGGGATCACTGTAAAGAGAGATGTTATTTCTAGTGTGACTAATAGTCTCCTTTCAATGTCACAGCTTTCCTATAGAGTTTTTGCAGAAAGGACTTTGTATCTTTTAAGACCATCTCACAGGTCTTTAATACTAAGTTCTTTTCGACCAAAATTTATAGCGATTCAGTCACCCAGCATTTGCTAGAGGCAATCAGTCTCATTGGTGGCCATTGCAAATTTTTATGTATTTTACAAAGTTGATAAATGACAGGAATAAGTGGCTATTCTATACTGAAATACTTGAATAAAATCTTCTGATATAGTATGTGTCATAAGCATTCTTCTTCTTTTGGCTGCTCCTGTTAGGGGTCACCACAGTGGATCATCTGTGTCCATTTCTTCCTGTCCTCTGCATCTTGCTCTGTCACACCAACCACCTGCATGTCCTCTCTCATCACATCCATAAACCTTATCTTAGGCCTTCCTCTTTTCCTGTTACGTGGCAGCTTCATCCTTAGCATCTTTTTCCCAATATACTCTGCATCTCTCCTCAGCACATGTCCAAACCAATGTAATCTTGCCTGTCTGGCTTTGTCTCCAAACCTTCCAACCTGGGTTGACCCTCTAATATACTTATTCCTAATCCTGTCCACCTTTGTCATACCCAGTGCAAATCTTAACATCTGTCATAATATGTCATAATATGTGTCATAAGCATATCAAACAATAAAAATGACATTCTGCCTATTACTCCTTTAACAACAGCCTTTGTAATTTGTAAATATGTTTCATTATCATTAAGTATCATTAAGAAATTTCAACATTTGCCCAATATAGAGTTCCTTATCCATTACTATGATCCCTCCCCCTTTATCTGCTGGCCTTATTTCAATAGAATGTATAGCTCTTAATTCACATATTGCATTAAATTAGTTTTCAAATTATGAATTCCTGGTATTCTATCATTTTCAAATACTTCCATAATTTGTCTTTCACATACAGAAGCAAATGTATCTACCATTGGATGCATTTTCGGAACAAAATTGCTCGTTTTTTTGAAAATTTCAGTCTCAGAGACAACTTCAGTAAACATAGTTTTTAAGGTCAATGGTTCTACCAAAAAGTCTTAGTTCCTTCACAGTATCAACCATAACTGTTCATTGTGCTAGGATCAAGCCATTTTCCCAGTAATGACATTTGTCCTTCAGTTAATAAAATTGAAGAATGATTTATGACCAAACCTTTTGATGTCTGCTTCTCATTATCATCTTTTATCCATGGTGGTGCAGCAGTAGCATTGTTGCCTCACAGCAAGAGGTTCTCCCATTCAATTCTCAGCTGGAGTGTGAGGAGTGCCTTCTGTGTGGAATCTGCATGTCCTCCCCGCGGTTGGGTGGGATTTCGAAAGACATGCGTAAATGGGCGTGCCTTTGTTGAAGGTTGAACATCGAGCTGGCACCTTGGCGTTCATCAAAATCTACTGCCAATCATTAGTGGACCGGAGTTCCGCTGTGGCGACCCCTAACCGGGAAAAGCCGAAAGACAACTTCTCATTATCATCTTTTCTTGTGTGTTTTTCGCACTCTGTAGATGCCGAACCCAGCCTTTCCTTCCTTGACTCCTCATTTGTTCCTTTATAGCTAGTGCATTCTTTAACATAAATGGTGTCACCAATGTCCCCGCTGTTGTATTCCCCTTCAAAACTTCAGAAAAGAGGAATGCGTGATTGCCAGAGGTTACATTTTCAGCTATTCTATTAAGTAGCAAAGTTTTTTCATTAGCTTTCATAGTTCATAGGTTCATAGGTTCATAGGTTCATACTAGGCTATCTGCCCGAGGGCATTTACAAGCCTAGCCCATAGTTTTGTGGCTTACGCTCTGCTCTGTTACAGAAAAGACGAGGTCTGTGCCTTGGCTAGGCCTGGGGGTGTGTTCACTTCCCCTTCTAATGCTGCATTGTTCATTGGTTGTTGAGCGCTATCAATCTCAGTAGGTAAAGAGTTGGTTGGTTGAGTGTTCATGTGTGTTTCTAATGCTGTGGTATGCTGCCTCAGCCAGGAAAACACTGCCCCACTTTGAAAATCATTCATATCTCTTTGGAGTTTTTTTACCTTAGCATTCTGTAATCGTTTTTCTTAGCTTAAAATATTTTTATGAAGTGTGTCAAATTTTTCGCCTATGATGTCAGCTGGAAAGTTTGCATACATTTCAATCTGTAACTCCTTGAGTTCCCTTTGTAACTCTCTCTCCTGGAACTGAAAAGCTATATGAGTAAGTTAATATAGTCATAACTTAACTGGATGTTGAGCTGCTGTAATTTCTTAAGTAGGTCCAGAAAGGTATCACCATTGGTAGCATATTAAATACCCTTAGACCTCTTGGAAATATTTTATAGCATGGAGGTGCCTTTAAATTAAATCTCTGCTACTTAAGATGCTTAAATCTATAGAGCTTATTTTCAAAAGCTCTATACTGTTCACGGAAACATATTTGTACATCCTCATTCATGTTCACAACACGATCTTTCAAAACAACTGGTTTATCAAAAAGTGGATTCACTTCCATACTCAGAATCCTATTCAAATGATCTGCATGGATTTGTGATGCAGTGACAATGTATACATGAGTGGTACTGACAGCAGCTCACATGTCACAATGTTTACATGTGTATTACTGCCAACAGCTCGCATGTCACAATGTATACATGTGTGATGGTGACACCAGCTTGTATGTCACAATGTATACATGTGTGGTACTGACAGCAGCTCACGTGTCACAATATATACATGTGTGGTACTGACAGCAGCTCACATGTTACAATGTAAACATGTGTCGTACTGACAGCCAATGTATACATGTATGGTATTGACAGCAGCTCGCATGTCACAATGTATACATGTGTGGTACTGACAGACAATATATACATTTGTGGTACTGACAGCAACTCACATGTCACAATGTATACATGTGTGGTACTAACAGCACCTCCCATATCACAATGCACACATATGTGGTACTGATGGCAGCTCACATGTGACAATGTATACATATGTGGTACTGACGGCAGCTCACATATTACAATGTGTACATGTGTGTACTGACAGCAGCTCACATTTCACAATGTATACATGTGTGGTACTCACAGCAGCTTGCATGTCACAATGTATACATGTGGTACTGACAGCAGCTCACATGTCACAATGTATACATGAGTTGTACTAATAGAAACTCACATCTCACAATGTATACATGTGTGGTACTGACAGACAAAGTATACATGTGTGGTACTGAAAGCAGCTCTCATGACACAATGTGGACATATGTGGTACTGACAGCAGCTCATATGTAACAATGTATACATTTGTGGTACTGACAGCAGCTCGTATGTCACAATGTATACATGTCTGGTACTGACATCAGCTCACATGTCACACTGTATACATGTGTGGTGCTGACAGACAACGTATACATGTCTGGTACTGACAGGAGCTCACATGTCACAATGCATACATGTGTGGTACTGACAGACAATGTACACATGTGTGGTGCTGACAGTCAAGGTATACATGTGTGGTACTGATAGGAGCTCACATGTCACATCTATACAAGTGTGGTACTGACAGCCAATGTATACATGTATGGTATTGACAGCAGCTCGCATGTCACAATGTATACATGTGTGGTACTGACAGACAATATATACATTTGTGGTACTGACAGCAACTCACATGTCACAATGTATACATATGTGGTACTGACAGCAGCACACTTGTCACAACGTATACATGTGTGGTACTGAGAACAGGTCACATGTCACTATGTATACATGTGTGGTACTGACACCAGTTTGCATGACACAATGTATATAGGTATGGTACTGGTAAACAATGTATACATGTGTGGTACTGACAGCAGCTCGCATGCCACAATGTGTACAGATGTGGTATTGACACCTGCTCACATGTCACAATAAATGCATATGTGGTATTGACACCAGTTCACTTGTCATAATGTATACATGCATGGTACTGACAGACAATATATACATGTGTGGTACTGACACCAGTTCACATGTCACAATGTATGCATGTGGTACTGACAGACAATGTATACATGTATGGTACTGACAGACAACGCATACAATGCATACATATGTGGGTCTGACAACATCTCACATGTAACAATGTATACATTTGTGGTACTGACAGGCAATGTATACATGTCTGGTACTGACACCAGTTCACATGTTACAAGGTATACATGTTTGGTACTGACAGAGAATGCATGCATGTGTTGTACAAACAGCAGCTGACCTGTCACAATGTATTCATGTGTTGTTCTGACAGCAGCTCGCATGTCACAATGTATTCATGTGTAGTACTGACAGCAGCTCACATGTCACAATGTATACATTTGTTGTACTGACAGTAGTTTGTATATCACAATGTATCTATGTGTGGTACTGACATCAGCTTGCATGTCACTATGTATACATGTATGGTACTGACAGCAGCTCACATTTCACATTGTATACATGTGTGGTACTGAAAGACAATGTATACATGTGTGGTACTGACAGCAACTCACATGTATGTTCAACAAAAGGACATATCCTTGTCCCTGTTTTTGCCATGACAATTTTCATGCTGTCACACTGGCATACTGGCATTGTATATGGCATGTTTTGGCAAATATGGTGTTACATTGTATTATGTACTATGTTGGCTATATATGGGCATTACTCCTTTACTGAATGCATAGACTGCCAATGTAACATTCATGTGTACACCGTGGTAAGGATAATTTATTCAGTAACAGTACAGTGTATCGTCTTTACATTTCCAAATCCATTCTTTCACAGAAATTAACACTGTGGCAAATGGCGTACATAAAGAATGCTTTACATACATGTCTCTGCAAATATTTTGATCAATACAGAAACACCATTGGTAGTATGACTTCATGTTAATGTGCTGTAATGTCTCTCACAGAACTGTCCTTTGCTCAGTCATAATCAGAGTCAGTGACATGTAAACACAGGTATTTATTCAACGTTTTCTTTTATAGTGGCATGATAGTATACTGTATGTGATACCAATTCTTAGCTTGCTTACATATGCCCTTTGTTGTTATATGATTGCAAGATACTGTGTGTGTGATTTATACATGCACATTTTCTTGATGCAATACATTCTGCCTATGTGACATACATTGGTCATTCATTTCAATGTAGTTTGGGTTGACTTCAAAATCCCCCTGTGTGGTGTACACAAACAGTAGCAATGTGTCACATTACATATCATTGTCCTGCTTTATTTTCTGCCTACGAAGCTTTGCTGCCATGTCTTCCTTGATGTGGCTCATGTTGTCCACACCCCATCCACCTTTGTAGGCTTGTCATATATATTGTATATGTGCATGGTATATGTTTACCCTTGTTGGAAGTCTCATACATTTTCCTGTAGTTGTTTTGTTACAAGGTCAATTTGTGCAAACTCACTTGCCATTAAGCAGATGCAGGACATATGTATATAACTCGATGGCTACTGGTTGCATTACATCCTTGTTCTTGTTATACATGTATGTTACATTCATGTGCACAACCTGGTACTGGTTATGTAGCATTAACCATAGATTTGTGACCATATATTATTACATGCCATTGATGTGTGTATGTGTATTAACATTACTTTCATATAGGTTTCTGTTGGGCCAATGAAGGTCATACATATATGCCTATACCTGTGTATTGTCTGCGACATGGCATATGTGTGTGTGACATATGCATTCCATTACACACCTGTTTGGGTTGTGTACACCTACTTATATAAGTGGCAGCCAGTTTTCTGCTTTGCTACAGTACTGCTGTTTGGCAATGTGCTTGGACATCTGCCTTCCAAATACATGTTTAGGGGATCAATTCTGTGCTCTCCTGGTATTCTGCAACATTCCAGAGGCTGCATTTGCTAATCTACGATGTTGCTTGGCTTGCAGTTTAACTGCTGACAGACTACTTGGATATTGGATTATTTATCCAATGTGTACTGTGATCCCTGTTTATTACATAACACACAACTGCCATCATTCATAACACATCCAGGTATGACTGCCACACAATTTGCAACATGTCATAACAAAATAGTTCATAGGTACATATGTATTTCTGCATTTCTCCATGGCTGCTATGCATCCCCACCATTTGTCAACTTTCCATTGTCCATGTTATACAATGTGATGTCTGTGTAACTTACCTCTTTTTACTGTTTATTTCTCACCTTTCTTTATAATACATCATGATATTTCTTATGTGGGTATACCTATTGTATAAGCCTTCTCCTCCTCTTTCCATGTCTTTACCTTTCCTTCTGTTTTTCAAAAGCAAAAAAAAATGGAGCCTACTTACACACACACACACACACACACACACACACACACACACACACACACACACACACACACACACACACACACACACACACACACACAAAATTACCTATGCCTCCCGGACTGTCCCTCAGATTTTCCTGTTCCAATATAACTCTTGTGTGTCCCTCTTCTTCACCCATACCACACCTCTGCTTTTCTATATCCCTATTTCCTTGGGTGTGTGTTATCTTTGTTCCCCACACGTTTGACATCCATTGTTAGCTACTTTTAGCTGCAGTGATGTAGCCATGACCGACATTCATCTTTATTAAATTTTAACTAGAAATTTTACAAATTCTGTCAGAATCCATAAGTGAAAGCAAGTATGTTTTGTTAATAAATGACTTACAGAAATATCCCGTAGTTGTCTCTAAGCTTACTGGAGAGATTGTTGTAGATATGCATTCACAAATGTCAGGCAGTTTAGATTGGAGTAGCATTTCAGTAACTTTTTCAGTACATTACACATTATGAGATGGTTTTCATGACTTGGTCCGCTGATACTGAAAACTCTATTGTGCTCAGAGATAGTCTAAGATTACTGAGCCATATTTACATATCACAGGCTTATCCACAACTTTTATACTGATATCGGCAGAATGCACCAGATTCCCTGAACCTTACTGACTCCAGCCCATTATTTAATACCCAACAGTAACAGAATATTAAAAAGACATTTTTATAACAGACTGCCACTACATTATGAGCCTCACTACACTGGACGTCATGCCAGAGGTACAGTCTCTACCACTGCTATGCATTAACAAATATGTATAAAAAAATGTCTTATAAACACACAGAAATTCACACACATCCATACCCCCCCCCAGCACACTGACAGGTAATATTATATTATATTATGGGGGCATTACTATAAGGAGAGCCCCTCTACTCTCAGACATAACATACTGAGAAAATTGATCTAACTACATTTTTTTGACTGTTGGTTGCAGAATGTCAAAGTCAGTGTACCTAAGCTGCATACGACTAAACAGTACTTTTCTTTATAATTTTTTTTTTAAAGATTTCACATTGCATGTCAACTATAAAAGAATGAGATGTTTCTCCTATGTTTTTTTTTTCACGTAACCTGAGACTTTGACCATACTTTTAACAAAAAAAAAAGACTGGGGTTACAGACCAGCTCTGTTTAGTAGAAACATCACCATCAACCTCACCCTGAAACATGCAGTCTGCTGGCATGAAGTGCTTGGCATGATGGTTAAAGCTTTTTACATCATAGACACAAGGTGGAGGGTTTGATTTTGACATTTGGTTGCTGGCTAGGATTGTAATAGTCTGCTGACTGATAGCATAGTCTTTACATATAAATGAGAAAGTTACTCCAGAAGACCCAAATGGGTGTAAAGGTAAATCTTTGACCTTAGTCACATTTTATATATAAATAAGTGTGTGTGTGTGTGTGTGTGTGTGTGTGTGTGTGTGTGTGTGTGTGTGTGTGTGTGTGTGTGTGTGTGTGTGTGTGTGTGTGTGTGTGTGTGTGTGTAAGAAAACAAAGTGATGGAAAAGAGTAGGAGCACAGCCTCTGAAAGAAAGCAAATGAAAAATACATGTATTTGACAAGTGAAGATAAGCAGCCATGACATCATCATGACATCATATCTTTTTCTCCAAATACAGTGACCTTAGAGAATATTATTTATTATGTAAGTTGTGCCAGGGAAAAACAAACTGGAAGGGAGTGAGAGCATTGCCACTACTAAAATTAAAATTCAGACAGCTTTGCAAGAACGCCATTTCATAATCTTGTATCTGGGAACCAGGACTTACAAAGCTCCGTTCTACACATGCATACCTTAGATTCCTAAAGCATGGTGCAGGTTTGATAGCTGTACTTCAGAAGTGTCTCACACTTACACTGCTACTTGCACTTCTGATGCTTTTAGGTTGTCTAACCATTACATATGAAATGTTATCACATGACTGGTTGTTACTATGTACATATAAAACCCTAAAACGGTCACTTATTACATGTGAAATGTTATCACATTACTTGTAGCTACTATATACATATAAAACCCTAAAGGGGTCACTTATTACATGTGAAATGCTATCATATGACAGGTTGTTACCAGATACATATAAAACCTTAAAAGGGTCACTAATTAATGTTGACATAAAAAGACTAGCTGCTTATTATAAATGCCGTACCTGAACTACCACAACACATCCAGTGTCTGCACTGTCACAACACATTCAGTACCTGCACTGACATAACACATCCACTACCTGCACTGTCATAAAACATCCAGTACCTGCACTGTCATAACACATCCACTAACTGCACTGTCATAAAACATCCACTACTTGCACTGGCATAACACATCCACTATCTGCACTGTCATAAAACATCTAGTACTTGCACTGTCATAACACATCCACTACCTGTACTGACATAACACATCCAGTACCTCCACTGTTATAACACATCCACTACCTGCACTGACATAACACATCCAGTACCTACACTGTCATAACACATCCGGTACCTATCCACTACCTGCACTGCCATAATACATCCAGTACCTGCACTGCATCACAAATCAAGTACCTGCACTGTCATAACACATCCAGTACCTGCACTACCATAACACATCCAGAGCATGTACTGTCATAACACATCCAGTAACTGCACTGCCATAACACATCCAGTACTTGCACTGCAATAACACATCCAGCACATGCACTGTTAAAACACATCCACTACCTGCACTGTCATAACACATCCAGTACCTGCACTGCCATGACACATCCAGTACCTACACTGCCATAACACATCCAGTACCTGCACTGTCATAACACATCCAGTACCTGCATTGCCATAACACATCAAGTACCTGCACTGCCATCACACATCCAGTACCTGCACTGCCATAACACATCCAGTACCTGCAAAGTCATAACACATCCACCATCTGCACTGTCATAACACATCCACTACCTGCACTGCCATAGCACATCCACTACCTGCACTGCCATACCATGTCCAGTATCTGCACTGCCATAATGACATCCTGTACCTGCATTATCATTACACATCCAGTACCTCCACTTCCATAACATGTCCAGTACCTGCACTGCCACAACACATCTTCTACCTGCATTGCCATAACACATCTGGTACCTGCACTGCCATAGCATATCCTGTACCTGCACTGTCATAACACATCCGGTACATGCACTGCCATATCACATCCACTACCTGCACTGTTATAAAACATCCAGTACCTGCTCTGACATAACACATCCACAACCTGCACTGCCATAGCACATCCACTACCTGTACTGCCATAATACATCCACTACCTGCACTACCATAACACATCCAATACCTGTACTGCCATAACACATCCAGTACCTGCATTGGCATAACACATCTACTACCCATAGTGGCATAACACATCCAGTACCTGCACATCCATAACATATCCAGTACCTACACTGCCATAACACATCCAGTGCCTCCACTGCTATAACACATCCAGTGTTTGCGCTGTCATAACACATCCAGTGCCTACACTGCCATAACACATAATGTTCTCTTGGGATGATTGCTCAGTTTTTGTCTTAAAATCATTGATGTTTTTCTTGTGAGCTGTTTTGCTGACATTTGTTACTTTATGTAGTTGCCATCCTTTCCAATCACAGATTTCTAAATGGGATTTATATTTCTTTATAGCTTTGATATGTTTGCATATTACCAAGTCTGGCAGTCATGTTTGCATTACAGAATGCAAATTAAACCCCCCCCATGCTACCAAACACAACTGTTGGATTGAAATGTATGATTCATGTATTAGTATACACCACTGTCATAACACATCCACTACCTGCACTGCATTAACACATCTAGTACCTACACTGTAATAACTCATCCAGTACCTACACTGTCATAAAATACCCAGTACCTGCACTATGATTACGCATCCAGTACCTGCACTGCCATAAGACACCCAGTACCTACACTGCCATAACACATCATGTACCTGCACCATAATAACACATCCAGTATCTGCACTGCAGTAACACATCCAGTACCTGCACTACAATAACACACCCAGTATCTTCCATGTTATAACACATCCACTACATGCACTGCCGTAACACATCTAGTACCTACACTGCCATAACACATCCAGTATCTACACTGTCATAAAATATCCAGTACCTGCACTATGATTACACATCCAGTACCTGCACTGTCATAACACATCCACTACCTGCACTGCCATAACATATTCACTACCTGCACTGCCATAACACACCTAGTACCTGCACTGCCATAGCACATCTTGTACCTGCACCATCATAACACATCCAGTATCTGCACTGCAGTAACACATCCACTAGCTGCACTACCATAACACATCATGTACCTGCACTGCCATAGCACATCCAGTACCTGCACTGCCATAACGCATCCAGTACCTGCACTGTCATAACACATCCAGTACCTGCACTGTCATAACACACCCAGTACCTGCACTGTCATAATGCATCCTGTTCCTTCATTGCCATAACACATCCATTACCTGCACTGTCATAACACATCCAGTACCTGCACTGCCATAACACATCCAGTACCTGCACTGTCAGAACACATCCAGTACCTGCACTGTCATAACACACCCAGAACCTGCACTGTTATAACACATCCTGTTCCTTCACTGCCATAACACATCCAGTGCCTGCACTGCCATAACACATCCACTACCTGCACTGCCAAAACACATCCACTACCTGCACTGCTTTAACACATCCAGTACCTGCACTGCCATAACACATAATGTTCTGTTAGAATGATTGTTCAGTTTTTGTCTTAAAATCATTGATGTTTTTTCTTGTGAGCTGTTTTGTTGACTTTTGTTACTTTGTATAGTTGCCATTCATTCCATGCACACATTTCTAAATGAGTGTTCTATTTTCTTACAGCTTTGATATGTTTGCATATAACCAAGCTCTGGCAGTGATGTTTGCATTACAGCATGCAAAAAGAAACCCACTCATGCTACCAAACATAACTGTGGGGTTTGAAATTTATGATTCATGTATTAATATACACCATTGCATTGAAAGCACATTTTGGTTCCTGTCAGGAAGGAGCAAGGAATTTCCAAACTACAGTTGTCAATCCTCTTCAAAACCAGCTGCAATGGTTGCCGAATGGTTACCTGTAAATTCAGAAGCAATTGCTCACATACTAGGACTATATCGTTTTCCACAGGTAACAAAATCTTATTTTACTCAGGTGTTAAATCTCACACACCTGTCTTTTTTACATGAAAATTTAACAATGTCATTTTGCTACTTGTGACATGTAGTTCAGTGGACAGAAAATTATAAAGACCTTAGCATTTGAAAACTGGCTACAGTCAAACTATAATTTCAAGGGTGAAAAAAGATATAACCTTATACAACATGTAGCCTCTGCCATAATAAAGGATTCTTCATGCCTTCAGATATTGTTATCTGATAAATTGTAATGATCAGTATATGATACACTGAGCCTTTGTGTTAGGTTTTGCTGACATTCACCTGAACCACGTCACCCTTCTGTCTAACATTTCGGAGACCATGACATTCAGTGTTAAAAGACACCAGCATTAGCGCTACATACAGTGATACCCTATCAGTAACCATCATCAGGCTCCACCTTGAGCACTGCCTCCTGTGATATCCTAGCAGTAACTATCATCAGACTTGGACCTCAGCCATGATGACTTGAAAAACCTAATAGTCAGTGGCCATCAACAAACACTACTCATATCCCTGTGTCTAGGATACTTTGGCAGAAACTATCATATGATATCCATTTCAGATTTTTTTAATGTGCAAAGACCACCTTAAGTGTTGTGACTAGTTACCTCCTCCACACACGCACTATCAGCAGACAATACCTTCAATTCTACCTTCAGGGATATCATAACATTAACTATTACCTGATACAGCCCTCAGCTCACCTACTCATATACTGTAACTGTAACCATCACTAAACTCCACCTTCAGGCACCACCCTCAGCTCCACCTACTCAGATACTGTAACAGTAGCCATCACTAGACTCCACCCTCAGGCACCACTCTTAGCTCCACCTATGCAGATACTGTAAAAGTAACCATCAGTAGACTCCAGTCTGAGGCACCACTTTCAGCTCCACCTACTCAGATACTGTAACAGTAACCCTCTCTAGATTTCACCCTCAGATCTACCTATGGGGATCATAGGATCATAGGAAGTTACTAGGCTATTGTCCCTGAGGCCCTTACAAGACTAGCCAAGAATTTAGCCCATGTTCCAACAAGTCAGCACCGAATACCCCTGACCAGTAGGGACACAGGTGGAATCCCAGGGGTGTATTTTCTATTCCGCATCCAGTTATCCAGGTTGCAATTAAAAACTGTTAATGAGGTACTCTGCTTGATGTGGAGATGGAGTCTATTCTGCAGAAGGGGGAGTCGCTGGGGCACAAATCTGTCCCACCAACAAGTCACATTGATGTCACAGAGCAGATTGAGGTCACTTGTGCAGGTTACTCGAGTGGAGCTTGATTTGTGGATATGCAGCAATCCACAAGTAAGCCAAAAAGGTCCACAAAACACTGAAACTAATAAAAAATAAAAGAGAACTTTGGAGGGTCCACAATAAAGCTTAAGGGCAGCTGTTACTTCAGTTATTTATTGAAAGTTTTCACTCCACAGCGTAAAACAGCACAGCACAGCACATAAGCACATTAATGCTTCATAGAAATAGTACATTTTCATTTTAAAATTTCATCGGATGTAGGCTGGTTGACACACTACAAGTATTTAAAAGCATACCAATCAGAGTTAATCCAATCAAAACACATTAGTCAGAGCACATCAATTAAACTGGCTAAAGCTGATTTCTACAAAAAACATTAGACCCAAGGTAAAGGTGATCAAGAACAATGTAAAGAATGTATACAAAGTATACTAAACGTATAGAACTGTAAATGTTGATTAAAAAAGAACTATTAATTCATTTATACTACTAAAGTTTTAAAATTGATGCACCATCATGATAGCAATATGAATTAAAAAAACACAAGGTCACGATAAACCTGGTTATAGCACCATCTTATGGTAAAATCCACTACATGAATTTGAAAAGGCATTCTAAACCTTTTTACTTTATCAAACTATTAAAAAAATAATGCAGTTATAAAAAGTAATACAATGATAATATAATGATAAAAAAGCTTACATTATAACTAAAACAGTGTAATAAATAAGTATATAGATATATAATTAATACCTTATAAATGTTCATTAAAAACCTCATTATTCCCCTGTTAAAAATTCAATAGAGCAACCAAAGATGTAAATGAATGATTAAATAGAATGAAACACCAGTACAAAAATGCAAAAACTCATATTCAAGAGCTTTATAATTTAGCAGCTCTTAGTTTAAGAAGAGGGGCTATTGAAATACCCTAATTTAGCCCTGGACACCTATTAGCTTGCAAGTTACTTGCCACCAGAGCTCTCTGTATTCAATTGTTTCTTCCCATAGACCACCCTTTTGTCCTTTTTCACCTTCTCTAATACAAAAAAATAAATAATCTGCATCCAGACATTCTACTTGAAGTTTATAAAGTACGTTTGTTTCTTTTTCATTCTGTACTTCATGTAAATGCTCGCAAATTCTTCTTTTTAATTTTCGCTCTGTCTTTCCCACATAGAATGCTCGACAGCATGTACATTTTGCTAAGTACACTATCCCTGTAGCTTCACAGCTGCTGTATGTTTTGCACTCTAATAACATTTTTCTGCATTCCAAGTATATGGTTTCTTTATTGAGAATATATGGACAGTGGGCACAATGCCCACATTTGACGGTTCCTTTTCTTCTCATGTTGTTGCTACCTATTCCTGTCGTAACATTCCTTTCCAATAAGTTCTTTAAACTACTGGAGTTCTTGTAAACCACTTTTAACTTTTCGTTAGCTATTCTGTCTAGGTCCGTAATGGAAATGAACCTATTCCATTCCTTTTCTATTATACTTCTAACTAACGGAAACCAGTAAAATGCACAAAAGCAGTCCGGACAAACACCGTAAAGCCCAAAAAAATGTTAAAGTCCTTATTGTGAAGGCTGTTTGCAGTACAAGCTGCACCACTGAAATTGAAATCCACTTGCACGTATAAAGCCACACTGAAGTCGTAAAAAACTTGAACCTTAACGCACTTTATTATTAAAACAAGCGTTTTCACTGTGGTTAAAACTATAGCTTCATCAGAGGCAAAAGTAGAATGCAGTGTCAGAGTCAGGTTTTTATACAACACACCCTCGACTTAATTAGTAATGCAATCACAATGAAGGCGTGTTAGCAGCATTTCTTGCAAAAGTAAATTCAGGGAATGAAAGCTCTGTTTAGGAGCATTCTCAAAAGTGTGTAGTTTCATACTTTTAGAACAGTTGGAAACCATGAAACATTGATGCATCAGCAGTTTGTTACGTTCATACACCAAGCAAATGTGCATTAAAAGCATGAAAGTGTGTAAGAAATATATACACAATAAAAGCAGTCTAAAAACAATGCATAACAGGTCTGCATATAAAAATGTTTATAGAAAAGTGTTTGTAAAAAAGTATCTAGTGAAATCACTACCTGCAACTATAGTTGGAAGCCTTGCTAAATGTAAGTCTTAAAAGTAGTGAAAAGTATATGTTACTACAAATTACTATTAAAGTAAAATAAAATGAAGTAAAAAGTGAAGTAAGACAAAGGTAAAGGAGTTATCTTTTATAGCTCCTCATTTTCAGGACACAAGCTATATTGCAATGTTCATTCAAACCTGGGTACGAAAATGAGTCTAGTAATATTTGCCATTCTAGCTCCTTATTCTCCAAAAAGAGAGGTACTGGACCCCCTCTTTCTGTTTTCTTGACCTGGTCAATTGCAATAAAATGAAAGCTATGTCCTTGATGTTTCATTACGTGTTTAGCTAAAGCGCTTTCTTTTTTCAGTTTCCTTATGGCATAATCATGTTGGTACAGCCTGTCCCGTAGTCTCCGGTCAGACTTGCCTATGTAAAATGCTTCACAGCAGTTACACTTAGCTAAATAAACTATGGATCTAGAATCACAATTAAGCTTATGTGTAATGTGATACTTTTTGTTGCGTATTACAAAGGAATTGGAAGCCTTCACAAGATGGCAATAGTTACATGCCCCGCACTGAAAACAGCCTTTTGTTCTAGTCATTAGCTCCGTCTGTTTACTTCTTTCTAGCAAAGTTTTCAAATTATTGCCTCTCCTATATGCTATCAGAGGTTTTGTGCCTAACTTGTCCATGAGTTCCTCATTATTTGTTATGTAATACCAATTTTTATAAAGTATAATTTGAATATTCCTCGAGTCAATACTGTAATTTGTGATGAAACTATTTACAAACGAGGTCCCTGTTATCTCAGTGTTGGAGGTTGCCCTAAGAAAGGATATGTTCTCTCCAACCCTCGGATTAGCCTCTAAGTCATTCTCTTGTCCACTGAAAATTTTGTGTGGAAGTAAGGGTAGAAATTGACCTTCCCTTCTTTTATTATTGATCTCATCCAGTATTTCTTCAAATAAAGTATTTGGGTATCCTCTGTTGGTGAACATTATTTCCAAGATTTTACATTCTTCTTGGAATAGTATCTCATTACTGCAAATCCTGGCTGCTCAAATTAGCTGTCCCTTTATAATAGCCTTCTTTTGCTTGAATGGGTGGCAGCTGTTGTAATGTAAAAAGGAGTTGTAGTAGGTTGGTTTTCTGTATATCTTTGAAGAATATTCACAATTGTTAACTTTTTTATACAAGTGAACATCAAGGTAGTCGGTGCTTAGCTCTGAGAATTTAGATGTGAATTTTAAAAAGTCAGTTGTGTTATTAATAGAAAAAACAAGTTCATTTGCTAGTGTCTCATCGCCATCAAAAAGGATGAAAATATCATCCAGGTATCTTGTGTAGAACTTGATGCGGTTCGTTGTGTTAACGTCCTTAAGAATGTTGTCAACCTCCCAGTAGGCCATAAATAAGTTAGCTACTGTAGCACCACATGGGGACCCTATAGCTACGCCTTGTTTCTGGAGATAATATTTCCCATTAAAGATGAAGAAGTTGGACGTAAGTATGATGTCTAAAAGTTGGGATACTAAATCAGTTTCATTTTTGGGTGCTCCCAAACGATCTAACATTAGTGAAATCCATTCAATAGCCTCCAGGTGAGGTATAGACGTGTATAGATCTATGACATCAATAGTAAGGAAGTTCAGTGAGTTGCTGTAATCAATTTCACTTATCTTTTTTAAAAATGTCCACGAGTCCTTGCAAATGTGTGATATTTTCTTAATATATTTGCTCAGGATAATTTCTACAAGTCGGGCACTGGGGTATGTAAAAGAGACTCGGCTATCAATCAATGCCTGGATTGGTGGATTAACCAAGTTTTTATGAATTTTTGGTATACCAAAAATTACTGGTGTCCTAGGCATTGTGATGTCAATGTTATTGTAGGTGTCAATATCAATGCACCCACTAATAAATAGGTCCCTTAAAAACCCCTAGTCCTAGAAATTGACATGTTCATCTCATTCAGTGACGATGAACTGTAAGCTGGACTATCGAGGACAGTTTCCATTTTACTAATATATAGAAAATTGTCAAAGATTACAAGCCCACCTCCTTTGTCAAGTTTTACTACCCTGACCGGTGCTTTACATAAGTTTTCCAAGCCTTGTAGTTGTTCTTCTGTGATGTTATAGTCTAACCTGTCTTTTTTAGTATGTGAAAAAGTGACCATTTGTCTGAGGTCCAATTCACAAGTTTTTTCAAAAAGTGTTAAAATGTTGTGTAGTGGGGGGTTATAAGTACTAGCTAATTTCAAATTAGTATTCATGTTAGTAACATCATTGTTAAACATTACATGCAAATTCAGTTTCCTGACAAAGCATTTCAAGTCAATCAATGTCTTAACAAGGTTACATTTAGTTGTAGGAACAAAAGTGTTCCCGAATGCTAGTAGTTCTACCAGGGATGGAGGCACGTGAAAGCTAGAAAAATTATAGATTTTAAAGTCGCCTTTTTCATTCGTTACGATACTTAAGTCACCTAACATGTTGTTGTTAGTGATAGGCGTTGAATTGGGAGTAGAGTCACCTGTTACTATCGTCTGGACCAGTTCTTGTTGTAGTAAGGGCGTTGTTTCGGGTTCCCTAAAAAATGCCTTCCCTGATTTTCATACCTTTGTTGGTTGTGTTGTTGCCCACCCCTGGTGTTGTGCACTTTCACATAGTCGCCACGTGGAGGTGCACCTGAGTTAAAGTTCGTTCCTGTTTCATCCCAGTCATCACCTCCACTTAGGTTTGGCTCATTGTTTTCATTCCCAGTTTCTGTAATAGTACTGTCAACTTGGGTATTAGTTGAAGCCATTAGTTTAGGATAAGCTGTTCCATTAGAATAGCTCAACCTATCCCTTGCCAGTTTTTTATTTTTGTTCACTTTTAACTTATCCACTAAACTGTCAATACTGGAAAAAATACGAGAGTAATCGTATTTATATCTATCAAAGTGCAAGTTTTGTTTTAAGGAACTGTCCAGTTGGTTGACTTCTTCAATTAATCTCGTAATATGTGTGCTATAATGTTTAGAGATCAATTCCATAAGCTCAATTCCTTGTTTGTCAAACAATGTCCTTAAGTCAGCACAAAAACCATTATTTTTAAAAATTCCAGTAGGGTTAAAAGAGGACCGCAAGCCTTTTGGAATGATTTTCTCTGAGATACATTGTTGAAAATAAAATGTCTCTAATTGAAGTTTTTTCAGCTTCAATAGTTTATTATCAGTCTTTTAGACTGTCTGTTATTATGTTCTCACTCACCGTAGAGTTAGATAGCCCCATAACCGGTTGTTCCAGAGGTGTACCAAACCTCAAGTTGTCTGTGTTTTGAATCCAAATCCCAAAGTTCGGAACACCAATAAGCCCTGGTGGCATTGGTAAAGAAACTCCATTCCTTGATGTTGAAGGACTACCAGTTAGGATGTCCCTTAAGGAATGAACACCATTCGGTGGTTCAATAATGTCTCGTTACGGACAGGTTGACCTGGAGGTATGGAATCCAGGTTCAGCAAAGAATTAGTGTCAGAAGGAGTTCCCGTCACTCCTCTTTGTAATTTTCTAGCAGGTAAGGCTGGGTGTAGATGGTGTGATCCGACGACTTGTTGTGTGGTAAAATTGACGCGCTGGTCCAAAGCGTCAAGTTTGCTAACAAAAGAATCCATTCTTTTGTTTAATGCATGGATTAAACTGGTAAGATCATTACTTTCATCCACAGTTACGTTGTTGGATGCGAATAATCGTGGACTAGTCGGGCTGTCAGGGCTGCCAGAAGACATACTGTTAAAGCAAACAAACGGAAACCAGTAAAATGCACAAAAGCAGTCCGGGCAAACACCGTAAAGCCCAAAAAAATGTTAAAGTCCTTATTGTGAAGGCTGTTTGCAGTACAAGCTGCACCACTGAAATTGAAATCCACTTGCACGTATAAAGCCACACTGAAGTCGGAAAAAAAACTTGAACCTTAACGCACTTTATTATTAAAACAAGCGTTTTCGCTGTGGTTAAAACTACAGCTTCATCAGAGGCAAAAGTAGAATGCAGTGTCAGAGTCAGGTTTTTATGCAACTTTAGGACTTTAACATTTTTTTGGGCTTTACGGTGTTTGTCCGGACTGCTTTTGTGCATTTTACTGGTTTCCGTTTGTTTGCTTTAACAGTATGTCTTCTGGCAGCCCTGACAGCCCGACTAGTCCACGATTATTCGCTTCCAACAACGTAACTGTGGATGAAAGTAATGATCTTACCAGTTTAATCCATGCATTAAACAAAAGAATGGATTCTTTTGTCAGCAAACTTGACGCTTTGGACCAGAGCGTCAATTTTACCACACAACAAGTCGTCGGATCACACCATCTACACCCAGCATTACCTGCTAGAGGATTACAAAGAGGAGTGACGGGAACTCCTTCTGACACTAATTCTTTGCTGAACCTGGATTCCATACCTCCAGGTCAACCTGTCCATAACGAGGACATTATTGAACCACCGAATGGTGTTCATTCCTTAAGGGACATCCTAACTGGTAGTCCTTCAACATCAAGGAATGGAGGTTCTTTACCAATGCCACCAGGGCTTATTGGTGTTCGGAACTTTGGGATTTGGATTCAAAACACAGACAACTTGAGGTTTGGTACACCTCTGGAACAACCGGCTATGGGGCTATCTAACTCTACGGTGAGTGAGAACATAACAGACTGTCTAAAAGACTTTGATAATAAACTATTGAAGCTGAAAAAACTTCAATTAGAGACAGTTTATTTTCAACAATGTATCTCAGAGAAAATCATTCCAAAAGGCTTGTGGTCCTCTCTTAACCCTACTGGAATTTTTAAAAATAATGTTTTTTGTGCTGACTTAAGGACATTGTTTGACAAACAAGGAATTGAGCTTATGGAATTGATCTCTAAACATTATAGCACACATATTACGAGATTAATTGAAGAAGTCAACCAACTGGACAGTTCCTTAAAACAAAACTTGCACTTTGATAGATATAAATACGATTACTCGTATTTTTCCAGTATTGACAGTTTAGTGGATAAGTTAAAAGTGAACAAAAATAAAAACTGGCAAGGATAGGTTGAGCTATTCTAATGGAACAGCTTATCCTAAACTAATGGCTTCAACTAATACCCAAGTTGACAGTACTATTACAGAAACTGGGAATGAAAACAATGAGCCAAACCTAAGTGGAGGTGATGACTGGGATGAAACAGGAACGAACTTTAACTCAGGTGCACCTCCACGTGGCAACTATGTGAAAGTGCACAACACCAGGAGGGCAACAACACAATCAACAAAGGTATGAAAATCAGGGAAGGCATTTTTAGGGAACCCAAACAGCCTTACTACAACAAGAACTGGTCCAGACGATAGTAACAGGTGACTCTACTCCCAATTCAATGCCTATCACTAACAACAACATGTTAGGTGACTTAAGTATCTTAACGAATGAAAAAGGCGACTTTAAAATCTATAATTTTTCTAGCTTTCACGTGCCTCCATCCCTGATAGAACTACTAGCATTCGGGAACACTTTTGTTCCTACAACTAAATGTAACCTTGTTAAGACGTTGATTGACTTGAAATGCTTTGTCAGGAAACTGAATTTGCATGCAATGTTTAACAATGATGTTACTAACATGAATACTAATTTGAAATTAGCTAGTACTTATAACCCCCCACTACACAACATTTTAACACTTTTTGAAAAAACTTGTGAATTGGACCTCAGACAAATGGTCACTTTTTCACATACTAAAAATGACCGGTTAGACTATAACATCACAGAAGAACAACTACAAGGCTTGGAAAACTTTTGTAAAGCACCGGTCAGGGTAGTAAAACCTGACAAAGGAGGTGGGCTTGTAATCTTTGACAATTTTCTATATATTAGTAAAATGGAAACTGTCCTTGATAGTCCAGCTTACAGTTCATCGTTACTGAATGAGATGAACATGTCAATTTCTAGGACTAGGGTTTTTTTAAGGGACCTATTTATTAGTGGGTGCATTGATATTGACACCTACAGTTACATTGACATCACAATGCCTAGGAAACCAGTAATTTTTGGTATACCAAAAATTCATAAAAACTTGGTTAATCCACCAATCCGGGCATTGATTGATAGCCGAGTCTCTTTTACATACCCCAGTGCCCAACTTGTAGAAATTATCCTGAGAAAATATATTAAGAAAATATCACACATTTGCAAGGACTCGTGGACATTTTTAAAAAAGATAAGTGAAATTGATTACAGCGACTCACTGAACTTCCTTACTGTTGATGTCAGATCTATACACGTCTGTACCTCACCTGGAGGCTATTGAATGGATTTCACTAATGTTAGATCGTTTGGGAGCACCCAAAAATGAAATTGATTTAGTATCCCAACTTTTAGACATCATACTTACGTCCAACTTCTTCATCTTTAATGGGAAATATTATCTCCAGAAACAAGGCGTAGCTATGGGGTCCCCATGTGGTGCTACAGTAGCTAACTTATTTATGGCCTACTGGGAGGTTGACAACATTCTTAAGGATGTTAACACAATGAACCGCATCAAGTTCTACACAAGATACCTGGATGATATTTTCATCCTTTTTGATGGCGATGAGACACTAGCAAACGAACTTGTTTCTTCTATTAATAACACAACTGACTTTTTAAAATTCACATCTAAATTCTCAGAGCTAAGCACCGACTACTTTGATGTTCACTTGTATAAAGAAGTTAACAATTGTGAATATTCTTCAAAGATATACAGAAAACCAACCTACTGCAACTCCTTTTTACATTACAACAGCTGCCACCCATTCAAGCAAAAGAAGGCTATTATAAAGGGACAGCTAATTCGAGCAGCCAGGATGTGCAGTAATGAGATACTATTCCAAGAAGAATGTAAAATCTTGGAAGTAATGTTCACCAACAGAGGATACCCAAATACTTTATTTGAAGAAATACTGGATGAGATCAATAATAAAAGAAGGGAAGGTCATTTTCTACCCTTACTTCCACACAAAATTTTCAGTGGAAAAGAGAATGACTTAGAGGCTAATCCGCGGGTTGGAGAGAACATATCCTTTCTTAGGGCAACCTCTAACACTGAGATAACAGGGACCTCATTTGTAAATAGTTTCATCACAAATTACAGTATTGACTCAAGGAATATTCAAATTATACTTTATAAAAATTGGTATCACATAACAAATAATGAGGAACTCATGGACAAGTTAGGCACAAAACCTCTGATAGCATATAGGAGAGGCAATAATTTGAAAACTTTGCTAGAAAGAAGTAAACAGACGGAGCTAATGACTAGAACAAAAGGCTGTTTTCAGTGCGGGGCATGTAACTATTGCCATCTTGTGAAGGCTTCCAATTCCTTTGTAATACGCAACAAAAAGTATCACATTACACAAAAGCTTAATTGTGATTCTAGATCCATAGTTTATTTAGCTAAGTGTAACTGCTGTGAAGCATTTTACATAGGCAAGTCTGACCGGAGACTATGGGACAGGCTGTACCAACATGATTATGCCATAAGGAAACTGAAAAAAGAAAACGCTTTAGCTAAACACGTAATGAAACATCAAGGACATAGCTTTCATTTTATTGCAATTGACCAGGTCAAGAAAACAGAAAAAGGGGGTCCAGTACCTCTCTTTTTGGAGAATAAGGAGCTAGAATGGCAAATATTACTAGACTCATTTTCGTACCCAGGTTTGAATGAACATTGCAATATAGCGTGTGTCCTGAAAATGAGGAGCTATAAAAGATAACTCCTTTACCTTTGTCTTACTTCACTTTTCACTTCATTTTATTTTACTTTAACAGTAATTTGTAGTAACATATACTTTTCACTACTTTTAAGACTTACATTTAGCAAGGCTTCCAAC
The DNA here is from genome assembly GCF_019279795.1 of Protopterus annectens. Taxonomy (NCBI): domain Eukaryota; kingdom Metazoa; phylum Chordata; order Ceratodontiformes; family Protopteridae; genus Protopterus; species Protopterus annectens. Next base: position 97,357,066 of record NC_056735.1, on the reverse strand, counting down.
TATAGTTGCAGGTAGTGATTTCACCAGATACTTTTTTACAAACACTTTTCTATAAACATTTTTATATGCAGACCTGTTATGCATTGTTTTTAGACTGCTTTTATTGTGTATATATTTCTTACACACTTTCATGCTTTTAATGCACATTTGCTTGGTGTATGAACGTAACAAACTGCTGATGCATCAATGTTTCATGGTTTCCAACTGTTCTAAAAGTATGAAACTACACACTTTTGAGAATGCTCCTAAACAGAGCTTTCATTCCCTGAATTTACTTTTGCAAGAAATGCTGCTAACACGCCTTCATTGTGATTGCATTACTAATTAAGTCGAGGGTGTGTTGTATAAAAACCTGACTCTGACACTGCATTCTACTTTTGCCTCTGATGAAGCTGTAGTTTTAACCACAGTGAAAACGCTTGTTTTAATAATAAAGTGCGTTAAGGTTCAAGTTTTTTTCCGACTTCAGTGTGGCTTTATACGTGCAAGTGGATTTCAATTTCAGTGGTGCAGCTTGTACTGCAAACAGCCTTTACAATAAGGACTTTAACATTTTTTTGGGCTTTACGGTGTTTGTCCGGACTGCTTTTGTGCATCATACTTCTAACTAAGGTAGAACTTGCATTGAATTCTATAACCAGGGCCCTATTGAACCCCTCCTAACCAGGGCCCTATTGAACCCCTCCTAACCAGGGCCCTATTGAACCCCTCATAACCAGGGCCCTATTGAACCCCTCATAACCAGGGCCCTGTTGAACCCCTCATAACCAGGGCCCTGTTGAACCCCTCATAACCAGGGCCCTGTTGAACCCCTCATAACCAGGGCCCTATTGAAACCCTCATAACCAGGGCCCTATTGAACCCCTCATAACCAGGGCCCTGTTGAACCCCTCATAACCAGGGCCCTATTGAACCCCTCCTAACCAGGGCCCTATTGAACCCCTCATAACCAGGGCCCTGTTGAACCCCTCATAACCAGGGCCCTGTTGAACCCCTCATAACCAGGGCCCTATTGAAACCCTCATAACCAGGGCCCTATTGAACCCCTCATAACCAGGGCCCTGTTGAACCCCTCATAACCAGGGCCCTATTGAACCCCTCCTAACCAGGGCCCTATTGAACCCCTCATAACCAGGGCCCTGTTGAACCCCACATAACCAGGGCCCTATTGAACCCCACATAACCAGGGCCCTATTGAACCCCTCATAACCAGGGCCCTATTGAAACCCTCATCCACTTTTAATTGTTGCTCAATACTTTCTTCGTTACTACCTAAAATGGGGTGAAATTTCCCTTCTCTTCCTTCTAGAACTTCCTTCTCAATCTTCTCTATTAATGTGCTTGGATAGTTTATTTTCTTAAACATTTGGTTCAAAATTTTCATTTTTTTCATAAAATCTTCATTATTGGAGGTCATTCTGGATGATCTAATGTATTGTCCCCTAACCAAGTTTCTTTTCTAGTGTGCGGGGTGAGCACAATTGTAGTGCAAGTAAGACTTTGAGAAAGTAATTTTCCTATACACTTTTGAATGAAATTTGCTGTCCTTCTTATATATCTTTACATCTAAGTAATTTAATTTTTCATCATCTATTTTATGTGTAAACTCAAAAAAACTCATACTTTTACTCAAAAACTCTATAAAGTTACTAATTTCTTCCTTTGGTGCCTTCCAAAAAATACAAATATCATCCAGAAACCTCTTATATAAAGAACATTTTGAACTAAATATAGAATTTAGCACCCATTTTTCTTCCCATTTCACTAAGATCAAGTTTGCATATGTTGGGGCGCAAGCTGCCCCCATGGCCACCCCCTTAGTTTGGTGGAAATACTCCCCTTTAAAATAAAAGAAATTGTATTTTAACACCAAATCCAACAACTGTACAATCACCATACACTCATTACTTGTTAAACTACCATCCTCAAAAATTAATTCCTCTAACATTACCTTTCCTTCCTCCAGTGGAATACAGGAAAATAGGCCCACTATATCAATAGTGAGGTAATGCATATTGTCCGTATATATGTCTTGTTTCACACTCCTTAAAAAATCCCAAGAATTTCTAAGGATATTATTACGTTTTAGCCATATATTTTTCAACTTAGAGTCTATATATTTTGCAATGGGTAAAGTTTTTGACCCTTCTGCTGAAACAGTTGGTCTTAGTGGTGGATCCATCCCATTCTTGTGTACTTTGGGGATCCCAAATATAGTAGGTATTCTTGTTTTTTCCACTTTCAGATATTTCAACATTTTATTATCAATTAGACCTTCTGTATATAAATCCTCAAAGACTGTGTCTGTCCTTGCGTAAGCTATGTTCATTTCGTTTTTAGTACTACTAGTGTACCTGTCAGGGTCTCTAAGAATTTCCTTCATGTTCTCCTCACACATAAGAGTGTCCTTTAAAACCATTCCACCCCCTTTGTCTGGTTTCATTATTCATATGTCTGTCTTTCCTTTGTTCCACTAAAAGTTTGTGTTCTCATCCATCTAAGTTTTTCTTAAATCCAACTTTATTAAAGTTGTTTCTAATTTCATTTTCAACCAGACTCTCAAACTTTTTTATTTGAGGGTGTAAAGGGGGATTATATATATTCTTTTTCACTAAATTATTGGGTCTAGTAACTGTGTCACTGTTGAAGAGAAGTTGAAAATTAATCTTCCTTAAAAATACCTCAAAATCTAATAAAGTCTTTGTAAGCTCCCCTTTAATCAGGGGTATGAATTTCATACCTCTGGATAATAAACTAAAATATTCATCATTTAATTCAATAGAACTAAAATTATATATACTAAAATCACCCTTAGTGAACCTAAAGAGATTGGAGGTGTCCTGCATGATAACTTAATTTTCCAAATTGGGGCTGGTGGTACCTGTGTTAGTTAGTACCTCCCCCTTCTTGTTACCCCCCCGAAAATTTGAGTAGTACTGGTTTTGTTGGAAATCACTTTTGTTCCAGAGCCTTTTGGACCTCCTTAGAGGGGGATAATCATTAAAATCTTCCAGGTTACCTACCCCATCATTTACCCTTGGGTAGTGATTGTGTATTTCTTCTTCCCTACTACTAGCCTGTTCACTCACCCAAAATCTAGGCCTAGTTCTGGGCATAGGGTAACTAGTAGTGTTCTTGTACTCTAATAAATCCCGTTCAAGTTTTTTTATTTTCCTTTGCACTAGTTCAACACATTGGTCATCAATGCCTTTCCTAATCTTATAACATCTCTCTCTTTCTTCCACAATTCCAAACATAAGGTCATCCTGTATGCTATTATTTAACATGTCTATCTCTTTCAATAAATCACATTTTACCCTGTTGTTTTCTTCAATCATGCTTTTCAAAACTTCCAGCCCACATCTATTGAAAATAACAATTAATTCCTTGTGAAAACTGCTCCCTGGGACAACATTGTTTGGGTATTTACATACCCTGAGCCCATTGGGAACAATGTTCTCATTAACACATTCCTTTAAATAGCTATTTTCAATGTCCAATGTTTTATTTTAACTAAACGTTTCTCAAACTTGCCAAGCTAGTTCCTGTAAGAATCAGCTGCTGGCTTAGGTTTAGCATTTTTCTCTTTGAAATTAATCGAAAAACTAACCTGGAGCCATTCCTTAAGGTTAAAGTCATTACAATCCATATTTTCTGCTGATAAATGCACATCCTGTCCAAGCCGAAGCGATGGGCTAGTGTTGAGTCTAGATTGTCCTTGCTCCTGGGATTGTCTCAGGATATTTGGTGTTTGTCGAAAGTCCGTCGCGTTTCCACCATTTGTAGGACAAGCACTAGTTTCAGCAATTGCACCGTCTTCTCAGTGTCCTAATGTTCTGCCTCTATTCACTTCCTGGTTCCTCATTCCCTGTGTATTGGCAACTGTCTCCACCAATGAAGCACTAAGAGGCATCAACAAGTTGATCAACTATGACAATTGGCCAATCAGCTTCATCGTTTGGCCGATGGTGACACGTTGGTTCACTCCTTCGCTGTCCAAGCTCGTGTTCCCTTCCATGGCAAAATTGAACTAAGTAAACCACAAGTAAGCCAAAAAGGTCCACAAAACACTGAAACCAATAAAAAATAAAAGAGAACTTTGGAGGGTCCACAATAAAGCTTAAGGACAGCTGTTACTTCAGTTATTTATTGAAAGTTTTCACTCCACAGCGTAAAACAGCACAGCACATAAGCACATTAATGCTTCATAGAAATAGTACATTTTCATTTTAAAACTTCATCAGATGTGGGCTGGTTGACAGACTACAAGTATTTAAAGAATACCAATCAAAGTTAATCCAATCAAAACACGTTAGTCAAAGCACATCAATTAAATTGGCTAAAGCTGATTTCTACAAAAAACATTAGACCCAAGGTAGATCAAGAACAATGTAAAGAATGTATAAAAAGTATACTAAATGTATAGAACTACAAATGTTTATTACAAAAGAACTATTAATTCATTTATACTACTAAAGTTTTAAGATTGATGCACCATCATGATAGCAATATGAATTAAATAAACACAAGGTCATGATAAACTTGGTTATAGCACCATCTTGTGGATATGCAGCAATCCCATCAAGACAGGGTCTGAGATTGTTTTGTATGCCAAACAGACATCACCTCTGAGGAGTCTGTAGGAGACTGAGTAGAGGGGCATAGCCTTTAGCTTATCTGTGTAGGGTAGATATTTGAGGCCCTGGATTCTCCTGGTGAGGAACCTCTGTGGCTCACCAGCTGCCACATGTGTTTTGTGAGGTACATGCCAAAAGGGGCATTGCACTCACTAATGGGTCTTATAAGGGAAGAATATAGGGATGTTTTGACTACCATGTTCCTGGATGAGATACCCTTACTAATGAGGTGGGCCATTTAGAACACTTTCCATACAATGGAGGCAATATGGTGGCCAAAAGTCAGTTTGCTATCAACCTGGGTGCCTGAGTTCCTCACAACTGATTGCATGCTTAGGACCTTGCTATTAATGTGATAATTTGTGGCAATGTCTCTCTCCCCAAAGGGGATGATGATGCATTTTTTGGCATTCAGTTTGAAGTCATGTTTTGTGTACCAGTCATTTGTTTGAATGAGACCCTCTTGGAGGATGTCCACATCAATAGGGGAATTGATGACAGTGCCCAGCTTGCAGTCATCTGCAAACTTGGTCAGTCATAGCTCACTGGTTTTGGCCTGCACCTCAGAAAAGTATGTCCCAAACAACAAAGGCCCCAAGACCAATCTCTGGGGTACACTGCTCATTACAGGTCAACTGCTTGAGGTGGCTTCCCTATTTTGACTAGGTGGGTTCTATCAATGAGGCAGTTTGCTACCCATTTGGTAACATACAGACTGATGCCTAATAGAGAAAGTTTATCTATTATACCCGAGTGGGGAATAGTATCAAAGGCTTTGGCCAGGTCAAGGTAGGCAATGTGCACCATCTTCCCCTCATCCATGGCTTTGTTGACTGTCTCAAAGCAGTTGACAAATTTAACAGGCATGACCTCCCCTTGACAAAACCAAACTTTGTGGGATCAAATGTTTGGAAGTTGCCATTGTCCTTGTTAATGAGGTCCATGATAATCCACCCCATGGGCTTGAAGATCCGGCTAGTTAAGCTAATAGGTTCATAGGTTCATAGGTAAGTACTAAGTTATCTGCCCGAGGGCATCTGTAAGCCTAGCCAGAATGTGTTGACTTTTGCTGCCCTCTTAGATTAGTTCCCTGTGCCTCTGTCCAGCAGAGACATTAGTTCCCTGTGCCTCTGTCCAGCAGAGCCACTGCAGTGATCCCTGGGGTAAATTTTCTGTTTCCCATCCACTCGTCAAGATTTATCTTGAAGTGTGTTAGTGAGGGGCTCTGCCTAATGTAGATTGGAATCCTGTTCCAAAGCATGGGGAGTCTCTGGGACAGGAATCTATCCCTCCAGCAAGTCCTATTTATCATTGTGGTGAGGTTTAGATCCCTAGAGCGTGTGGCTCTCGGGATTTTTTTTTTTTTAGGTGGAGCATGTCCATCAATTCTGGGTTGGACATGGCCTTGTATGTCAGACAGAGATCACCTCTGAGTAAGCAGTATGCAACCGAGTACAGCTGGAATTTCTTCAGTTGGGCTGCATAGGGCATCTGTTTGAGGCCAGAAATCCTCTTGGTGAGGTATTTCTGTGGTCTTTACAGCTGTTGCAGGTGTCTTCTAAGGTACATCTCAAATGGGGCGTTGTACTCTATGATGGGTCTGATGAGTGATGAGTAGAGGAGCACAATAACCTCTTTTGTTCTAGATGTGAACCCTTTTGTGATTAGGTGGGCCACATAGAAGGATTTTCTAACCACCTTGGCAATATGATTATCAAAGGAGAGATTACTATCTACTTGGTTCCCCAGATCCCTTATTACATTTTCTGTATTTAGGGGACTACCACGTATGTTGAAGTTCATGGATACTTTGTTTTTTCAAAGGGGATGACTATGCACTTTTTGGCATTTAGCTTGAGGCCATGATTTTGACACCAGATATCCGTCTCAGTGAGACCCTTCTGGAGGATGTCTGTATCAGCCAGGGAGTCAATTATGGCCCCCAGATTGCAGTCGTCTGTGAACTTGGTCAGCCATAGTCCTCTCTGCTTGCCTGTACCTCTGAGAAGTATATACCAAACAGGAGGGGTCCGAGGACTGAGCCCTGGGGAATGCCACTTGTAACTGGTTTAGAGTCAGACCTAGAGCCTGCAACTCTCACCATGTGGGTTCTATCCGTGAGCCAATTGGCAGCCCATCTCATGATGTAGAGGTTTATGTTCAGGCTGGTGAGCTTGTCTCTAATACCAGAATGGGGAATGGTGTTGAATGCCTTTGCGAGGTCTAGGTAGACTGTGTGGACCTCCTTTCCCTCATCTAAAGCCTTGGTAACTGTCTCAAAGAAGTCCACCAAGTTTAGGAGGCATGATCTTCCCTTAACAAAGCCAAACTGCGTAGGGTCCAATGTTTGGAGGTTCCCAATGTCTCTGTTAATGAGTTCCATGGTGATGCACTCCATAGCCTTGCAGACCAGGCTAGTCAGGCTTATATGGCGATAGTTCCCGGGGTCTGTTGTGGCTCCATCTTTGTGGAGTGGGATAACTGCTGCTGTGCGCCACTCTATGGGTACATAGTCTGTAGAGAGGCTGAGTTTAAACAGTGTGTTTAGGTGAGGGGTTAGTTAGTTTTGGAGTTCGTGTAAGACACAGCCTGGAACACCATCTGGTCCCATTGAAGCTGTATTTTTGGCTTTGGATAGGGCTGTTTTAACCTGTGTGTCAGTGATTGCTGGGGCTCTACATTCTTCTGGTATGGTTATGGGCCATTTAGGGGGTGAGAGGGGGGTGAAGTTTGCACTAAACCTGTCTTCCAGAATGTTGTCAATATCCGTCAGTTCAGTGTATTTTGTGCCATTCTGCACTAATTCAGAGCAGATCTGAGAGTTTCCACTTAGGTTCTTGACATAGCGAAAGAATGATTTATGGTTATCTTTGGAGTCCTTGGCAGTTTTTCTTTTGAAGCTAGCCTTGGATGATTTTATGAGGGATCATAGTTTCTTGCTGATACTGATCAGGGATGTCTTTCCTTCTTGGGATTTTACTCTTTTCTGTACTAGTTTCCTCCTTCTATTGTGTAGCTTGTTTATGGCAGGGGTCCACCAGACTGGTTTCCTTTTCTTGGAGGAGTGACTCTTGGTTTTGCTTGGGATAGCACGATCCATACATTCTTGCAGGTGTTCACAGAGTGCCTTTGTAAGGGATTCAACAGCTTGGACATCATTGTCCTTTAGCATGAGGGCTGTGAACCTTTCCACCTCGGTCTTAGGTAAAGTGATGTTTGCTTTTGAAAAGTTTTTCATGGTGGTTTCCTTGATTGGGGGTGGGGCGGAATGTGGATATCCAGAGTGATTAGTCAGGTTCCTATCAGCTGAACGAAGATGCAAGTTAGTGAATGTGACATGGTCGAGCTGCAAAAATGCCGAAGTGGCAAAATATTGAAGCGGCATGTAAGCAAATTCTTTCCCTGGGAAAGAATTTGCTTGGCTGCTTCGGTAGTTTGCCATTTTCGGCACTGTAGTGTGGTCTCGGAGTTGATATATTTAAGTAGGGGGGTGTGGGGGGTGAAGCCCCCCCACTTAATATCATGTATTAAAATGTTTTTTTTTTTTGTTTTTTTTTTGTTGGAACAGCGATGTTTTCCCTTGGAAAAAAATTGCTGTTCTGACAGTTTGTTTTTGTAAGCTTTTGCTTACATGGGGTCGATTAATCACCGTTCACTAACCTAAGCGTTTGGTGATCTAATATAGACCCGATTAGTCTATGGTCTGATCTAGCCAGCGAAGGGTTGACCACCGGTGTAGAACACCAGTCGCCCATGTTGGTGATGACCAGGTCCAATATGTTGTCACCTCTGGTGTGGGTGTTGACCAGTTGATCCAGGGCATTCGAGTTTCTAAATTCTAGGAAGCATTGGGAAAGGGAGTTAGTACTTGAGTAGTTCTCCAGTTAATGTTTGGGTAATTGAAATCACCCAATATTAGGACATTTGGTAGGTCCTTCATATTTTCCAGTGTCTCCAGAAATGCAGAATGGGGGTCCTGGGTCATAGTGGGTGATCTGTAGCAAGCTACAATTTGAATTGCAGTTTTGCTCATTGTTGGTTGCACATGGATAATCTCTGAGGCATTGTGCTGCGCCACTAATCTGGAGGTGTGGGTATCCTTGATGAATATGGATACACCCCTGCCTTTTGTGTTTCGGTCCAGGTTCTGTGGCCAAAAAGTATGGTATGAGTTATAGCCTGGTAGTGCTGGGGTGCTCTCTGGAGCCTTAAACCAGGTTTCTGTTACTGCAGAGATATCAATGCTCTCCATACTGAGGAGTGCCTTGTGTGCACAAATTTTGAGGTTTAGACTTCTGGCATTGAGTAGCATTACCCTTAGTTTTTGGTTACTTGTGCCATTTACGGTGGTGGGTTTGTCTTTTGAGTCTTACCTAAAAAAGGCACTATGGGGGTGGCGAAAGCCTTGGCCAGTATTCGAAAGCCTAAGGGTGACAGGTGCAAGCCATCTCTTGTGAAGCAACATGGCTTGTCGAGCATGTCATCCCAGGTGGACAGATACTAAATCCCCTTTGAATGACACCAGAAATTTAGCCAATTGTTGAAATTGATCATTTTTTCTTTATACTGTGGCATCATTCTTGGTGAGGGCAAGATGCTACTCAGGGTCAGGGTCATACCGGCTTGGGCTATGTGATCAGAGAGCTCTTCCATGTCTCTTTTCATGTAGTCCAGGGAGGTATGTCTCAGGTCATTCACACCAACATGGACAATGACAGAGTCATATTTATACTTGTTCTGGAGCAACCTGAGTGCTTGTGTTATGTGGCAGATCCTGGCACCCGACAGGCAGCTAACTGTAACCTTCTCCTTGTCCAGCCTAGTTAATGGGACATCAGTGTACCTGACTATAGAGTCGCCTATTACTAGTGTGTTGGCTATGTTATTTTATCTTAAGGGTTGTGATTGTGTGGCACACTGATTATGTGAAGTATGTGTTTCATGGTTTGTGATGGGATGCAAAGGTTGCTTGGGTGTCTGCTTTGGAGGTCTCTGTTGCTTTTGCAGATTTTTATTTAGAGCCTCTGATTATGCTTTTGTGTATTTATGTGTGTTACTTGCCAGTGTTGGTTTAGTAGGTCTATGTGAGACTGGTGGTGTGTTGCAAGTATTTTCCTTCTCCTCTTGACTGTCAGTTCCAGTCTTGGGTTGAGAGAGCTTTGCCACCAGTTAATCTGTATAATTGCATCTCTCGCATATATTAGTGTTTGGTGGTAGGAGGAGAGGGATGTCTGTGTACATGAGGCAGTTGTAACATTGCCTCAAAATGCCCAGATTCACCAGTTGGACTACAGAGTACACCTGAATCTTCCCTTTGGACACGCCTTAATAGGTAAAGTGAGCTGTTTTACTGGTTGGCTGGTAGGGACGAATAGAGAGCCTTGTTCTTCTGGACAGTATGGGGGGTCTAGTGCTAGGGTTAATTAGTGCTTGCTATGAGTTTTGAGCAAGTGCTGGTCTGTGAAATGAATGGTTTGAGTGCTTAAGTTGAAAGTTTGTCTAGTTCCAAGGGAACTTAGTGGAGCCAGGAATAGTTTAACCCTAGCTAACCGGCGCTGTTTGGTGTGCAAAACTGCACAAATGTGTTTTTTATAGCAGGGAAATGAAAGAGATAGAAATTAGTCCAAAATGGCCAATAAACTACTAATTTCTGTGCTGAAACCACTCTTCCAGGGACAGATAGGCTGCTCAAATCTCCCCTCTCTCACAGGTGAACAGAGAAACTTCCTTCTATCCAAGAAAGGTATGGGCAACACAGAAACTTGTAACACAGCCCTGAATTCAGCAATAACCTGAAAATTGGACTATACTAGTTCAGAAAGGCAGGAAACAAGTATATATATATATATATATATATATATATATATATATATATATATATTTTTTTTTTTTTTTTTTTTTTCAGAAAATAAAGCAGATACAATTAAAAAAAACAAGCACTTTAAATGCACAGAAATGGCTATCGCACTTTAGTGTGTAGCCTACAACAGTTAAACAGATTATTTAAACACAAAAATGACTTAGTTCAAGTGCAGGCAGCAAATACGTACAATATGTAGCAGAAACAAGCTTTTTAAATCACAGAAACACTAAAAAATTGGCGTTTTAGGCAGAATTAGTTCAAGACAGCAAGAAAATGCTGAAAAATTATACTTAATCACATCAAATTCATTCTTTTGTCTCTCTGCCACTGTAGAACTCTGCAGGACACCTGGCAGGCACTTGCTGAGCTGAATACAAGCACAAAAAACTGCGCAAATGCAGTTTTTATAGTAGGGAAATGAAAGAGATAGAAATTAGCCCAAAGTGGCGAATAAACTACTAACTTCTGGGCTACAGCAAACAAGGCACACACATTTCAGAAAGAAACAGTTCAAATAAGCAGGCACAATAAGCCTTTAACCAGAAATTCCCATCTCAGAGGGGCAGGATCTAGCCTCTCCTCCCACAAGAGTGCAGACCACAAACCTTCCTAATGTAAAATAACTGGCCTGAAGCCCAAGTGCTTAAACCTGAACTAATGCGCTTTTAGAATATCAGGCACTGAGCCCTCAATCAGCAATTCCCTACTTAAAAGGATGTAAGCTATCTGTTCTGCCACAACAATGTAGTCCACAAAACTTCTTAATGTAAAACAACTGGTCTGAATCCCAAGTGCTTAAACCAAAAGGCTTAGAATAACAGTTACAATTTAATCAGGCTACTACCACACAGTAATAACTGCAGTAGAATAATACAACTGAGTAATTTTAAGAAGAAGCAAAATAAGGTAATAAAGTGGGAAGAAACACAATTACAGTAAAAGCAGATGAATAAAGTGCAATTTTTTTTAACAAAAGAAAATGAGCAAACTGATTAAACAAATTACCCAATTAACCAGTAAAAAAAACTCAAAACTGAGCCCTATTCCAGCAGTCTTCAATCAGACAATTTCTAACCGCACACTCCTGCCACTAAGGTGCAGGGGAACCTTCTTCAAAAAAGATGGCCTGGATTAGTGCTCAAGTTATACAAACAAAGCTAGATTCAGCAGGCCTGAATCTAGTCTATGCTACAGCAGACAAGGTGCACCAATATAAGAAAAACAGTTCAAATAAGCAGGCACAGTAAGCCTTTGGCCAGAAATTCCCAGCTCAGAAGGGCAGAAACTAGCCTCTCCTCCCACAAGAGTGCAGATCATAAACCTTCTTAATGTAATATAACTGGCCTGGAGCCCGAGTGCTTAATGGATCTATACTTTTCTGGATCAGTGGATACTCTGCATTTGTGAAATGGGATGACAGTGGCTGTAGTCCACTCAGCTGGGATGAAGCCAGTACTCAGGCTTTGGTTGAATAGGGTGCCTAATAGTGCTGCATGTTCCTGCCTGAGTTCATGTAGGATGCAGCCTGAGATGTTATCGGGTACCATGGAGGCTGTATTTTTTGCCTCTGAGAGGGCAGTGATGACTTGTTTCCTAGAGATATGGGGAGGGGGGCAGGTGCTGGGGATGTCCTGATTTACTGATGGGGCAGACAGAGGGGTGAAGTTTTCACTGAACCTATCTGCCAGCAGGTTGGTTCTATCTACAGCGTTTGTGTATGTGCTGTCCTTGACCACCAGTTCTGACAAGATCTGGGTGCTTCTCTTGAGATTGCAGGCATATGTAAAGAAAGCCTTGTAATTGTCTTTAGTAGATGTGGCGAGCTTGGACTCAAATATTGATTTGGAGGATTTCTGTAGTGCTCTTATTTGTTTGTTCAGGCTAAGGAGAGATTGCTTCCAATTAGGCACCTGCATCTTCTTGGTCCTGCACAGCATTTTTTTTCCTTTTATTACAGAGTTTATTTATTGCAGATGTCTACCAGACAGGTTTACTCTTCTTGAGGAGGATGATTTTGTCCTGTCAGGTATTCCTGATTCCATGCAGCTATAGAAATGCTTGTATAGTACTTTGGTGTAAGTTTGGACATATGTGCCAGTTCCTATGGAGGGGAAGGGGGCTATGAAACTGTTTATATCTTCCCTCAGGGGGTTATAATCAGCTTTAGAGAAGCTAACAATACCTATTAGAGAACCCTAACAATACCTGTTAGAGAACCCTAACAATACCTGTTAGAGAACCCTAACAATACCTATTAGAGAGCCCTAACAATACCTATTAGAGAACCCTAGCAATACCTATTAGAGAACCCTAACAATACCTATTAGAGAACCCTAACAATACCTATTAGAGAACCCTAGCAATACCTATTAGAGAACCCTAACAATACCTATTAGAGAACCCCAACAATACCTATTAGAGAACCCTAGCAATACCTATTAGAGAACCCTAACAATACCTATTAGAGAACCCTAGCAATACCTATTAGAGAACCCTAGCAATACCTATTAGAGAACCCTAACAATACCTATTAGCAGGCACCACCCTCAGCTCCGCCTACTGGAATATATTAACAATGACCTTTAGAGATACTACATTCAGCTCTACCTGTTGGGGTGCTCTAAATGTAACAACCAACAGAATCCACCTACAATCCTGTGTACTGGGGTACCCTATGTGTATAGTTTATAGGTGACTTAGAATCATATATTAGATTTGTAATAAGGATAACTGTTCAGAATGTTCGATCCTGATTGCAGCTAACTTAGTAAAACTTAACAAAAATAAAAATAAATAAAGTCCTCTTTCTAGAGGAAAAGTCAGTCCACTTAAGGGTTTAGGCAGATCTATATTCAACAATGGACAGAAGTTCTTGTCTAGACAAGTTGCTGTTGCATTTCCATGCTGCTATCACTAATTTAGTGCAGCTCTGAACTTTACTAGCTCATTTCTCTGACTGAAGATCTAGTTGAAGTTTTGAATACTTTGCATATTGTCCCCAGACGATCCCCACTGAAGACAAAATAAGGAATAAACCTTCATACAAGTGTAAATGATAGCTGCAGCTGTGGTACAAGGTTGTTAAACAATGGTGTACAGAAGTGCGAGCAAATCCAGTGGAGATGACTGAAGGTAACAGAATATGTCCAGGTAGCTTGACAATAAACAGTATTCAGTGGGAAACCTTTCAGATTATCGGGATATCAATTGCAAGAAACAGCAGTAGCTGTAAAAACCAAGTCACTTAAATGGTCAGTTATGAACCTAACTTAAACTGCAGTCTGAGTGGTAGATGGAAAATGCAGAACGTTTTGTGAAGCAAATACATGAGGACTGCAGCTTTGTATAAATGCCAGTAATAGGTACTATAATTGTAATAAAATATAATCATAAGAGGCAGCAAACCAAAAGCAAGCAGAAGGTAAGATGAGGACCAATCAAATGTGAGGGCGTGATGTGCTGTAGTGCAGGTAATCTGGAGAAGGTGACTACACACAAAGAAAACTAACTGCTACATTAACAACGGACACTGAAAGATGACTGAAATCCCAGCTGAGCACCAGAACTCTGCTGTTCAGAAAGTGACAGTCATCAGTGAACATCATTAGGACACAGGATTAGTTCAACTGTGAAAGTCCTGCAAAAGCAAGGAAAACAAAACGGGGCAGGATGAAGCAGACTGAATGCTACCATGTTAGGTAGCCAATTTCCACAATCTTGTGCTACTGTTAGGCTGGGGCTGTTACCTGCTTATACCAAATATTAAGGTGCCCCTGTAACTAGGGCTGAATGTGATATTTGCTAGTAGGGAAAGTCACAGTATTTCAGGAAGCAGAGCTAAGGGCACTGTATGCAGATGTTAAGGTGTTCCTGATGGTGGTGTCTGTTTATGGCAGCCAAACAGATGGTGCTAAGGCTGCTGTCTGACACTTTATATTGTCAGGGTATGCACTAGGTGGAGATGAGGATATTGTATGCTGATGATTCTTGTTAGAGTATCCCAGTATGTGAGGCAGATGGAGGTGTCTGCTAATGGTGAATGTTACATTATTCTAGAAATAGAAGTTATTTGATGTCTCCTGACTGTTACTGTTAGGAAATCCCAGTAGGCGAAATTGGTGGTGGCATCTAATACTTACTATTAGGGTATCCCGGTAGGTGGGTGGCACAATGAGCAACATTAATCCCTCAAAGTAAGATGTTCTACAATTCAATTCTTAGTTGAGATGCCTTCTCTCTGCATATCATATCCTCCCTGTGTTTTCAAGGATTTTCTTCTGATATTCTAGTTTCATCCCAAAGACATGCAATAGTTGGACTTGCAAATCTAAATTACCCATAGGTGCATGTGTGTGTGTGTGTGTGTGTGTGTGTGTGTGTGTGTGTGTGTGTGTGTGTGCATCTGTGTGTATGTGTGTGTGTATGTGTGTGTGTGTGTGTGTGTGTGTGTGTGTGTGTGTGTGTGTGTGTGTGTGTGTGTGTGTGTGTGTGTGTTTGTGTGTGCGCATCTGTGTGCGCGCATGGGTGAGTGTGCATGTGTGTGTGTGTCTGTGCATGTGCGTGTGTGTGTGTGTGTGTGTGTGTGTGTGTGTGTGTGTGTGTGTGTGTGTGTGTGTGTGCGTGTGTGTGCGTGTGTGTGCGTGTGTGCGTGTGTGTGTGCGTGTGTGTGTGTGCGTGTGTGTCTAGTAGACTCTGTGGCTGTTGGTGGTTATTCACAAGGTCGCTATTGGACTCATGAGGAAACTTGGCAACAATGGATGGCTATATCCCAGTCAACAGAACAGTGAGTGGAGTCTGATGTACATACATATGTATGCATGTATATATGGATGTATTTGTTTATTTATTTATTTAAAGTTATTAATCTTGGCTATTCCTTTTCAGCCATGATCCAGGAGGAAATATAAAATTTAGTGTAACTAAACAAACAACATGTTTTTAGAAGGTGGGAGCAAACTGTAGTACCTGGGGAAAATCTGTGCAAACAAGGAGGAAAAAAACATGCAAACTCCAATTAAACAATGATCAGAAGTCAGGACTGAACCACTGACTTAGAGGGTAAAAGGTTCTGATGTTACTACCAAATTGCCAGTATATACCTATACAGAAAACAGTGGGGAAGATGAGGATGGTACATGTTGATAACTAGCTTTGCAGTATTCCAGTAGGCAGAATTAAGGGAAGTGCCTGCTAATGGTTATTCTTTGTGTGTCTCAGTTGACCGAGCCAAGAGTGATGTCTAGTATTGGTGAATGTTACATGGCTTCAGCACATGGCACAAAGGATGAGGTCTGCTGAGTGCTGCTGTTTGGAAATCACAATATATGAAGTTAAAAAAGGCAGACCCCCCCAGGATTCAATAAAATCTGTGAAGGCTCCAAGTAGAGCCTACATGCAATGTACCTGTGCACACAGCCATGGTTTCCCCTCGGCAGTACACCATGCATATTAATCATGGCTCACTACTGAGGAAGAGCATAGTAACAGGGGTACTGAATCCATGTAGGCAGTAGTGTTGAGGCTATCCTGTGGTTATGGATTGTCCAGGCAATTCCTGGACAGATGTTATGTACAGGGTAAGAATCCCTGTAATGTACCCTGCTAGTGCTGAAATGTGTGTGAATTAATATTTTGTGTTTTAGTTTTCTAAATTTTTTTTTAATGTTTAATTGTCCATTTGTGCAGTGTGGTGCAGAGCGAAACAGTGCCACGCTGCACTTACACATACACAGCTGACACCTGCCAGACATCTAAAATAGAAACTGGTTGTGATTAATTATTTATTTCTGGTTATGTTCAAGCCTGTTTGCATGGAGCAGTGCAGTGTGGTGCTTAGTAACACTAACAGGTAGCTTAGTAGTATATGTGAAGATATATTACCTTTCATAATATCCAAATAGCTAAATGGGTAGAGTCACAACCTAAAGTTTAGTAGGCCCTGGGTTTGAGTACTTAGCAGTCATTCACTTTATTTAATTTAATGTAAGTTTTTTGTTTAATTTAAAAAAAAATGTTACATTAGGAAAACCTGCATGGTGTTAAGCACTGCTTAAACATAAATAACGGCTACCACTGTTTGCGCGTTGCTAAGCGGCAACACAGTTGTTTGAGTTTACACAATACTATGCTGGTTTGTGCTATGCTAAGCAACATGGTGCTTTTGGAATGTTTCAGTATGATGTGTGAGGGCAGGAAAACAGCCTATATTAAGGCCAATAGGTGGGAACTCTACACAATTTCTTGGAGTATTACTATCTGTAGATATTCCAGGTGCTGTTGGTGAAGGTGTGTGCTTTTATGTGCAGAGTTGGGGTCTGCGGGAGTCCATGGTGTTTGTTGGCCTCCTGGTCCAGAATTATGAACCTCAGCTGTTGCAGGGAGATTACCAGGGCTCAAAATGTAAATCTGATGCCTGGGATTGGTTGTCCAGGAGTTTTACCAGTGCTACTGGTATCCCCCCCGCACTGGTGAGCAGTGTCATCACCACTATGATGACCTGAAGTGAAGGAAGAAGGGAACCTTGGACACCTGGGTCCAAGAGGCTAGGGCTGTGCATGCCTCACACATATGTAAGTATTTCTGCTATTATTTTACTAAAATACAAGCTGATTCTGTGCAAAACTGGTATGCATAATGATGTACTTCTTCTCCAACAGCTGCAGCCGAATGGGCTTGCAACATGCAATCTCATGCCGAGTGCCTGGCCAGGATGTGCCATGGGTGTGGTAAGTATGGGATATTTTATGATAGCTGTAGTGCAATAAACAATAAAAACTGTAGTGCAATAAACAATAAACAATAAACAATACCAATAACAATAAGCAATAATTTCTACAGCAGGATTGCAGTTTGATAACTAATGCATGAAAATTACTGCTGTAGAGCTGTATTCAGTGCATGTCTGTTCTACTTTCACTGCAGTCAACTGTAACATTGAAATAAATCAAAGAATTCAAAAGTACTAGCTTGTTAAATGTATTGCACAACCCACAATACAGTTCAAAGCTGTCTTCAAGCCACTTATAGTCAAATAATGCTGTGTATCCTTTCCACTCCAGGAACAAAGTATATGGGTACGGTAGCCCATGCTCTGGGCAGATGTCATGTATATACTTCACAGATTCTAAAGAGCAATAACAATAAAGTATAAAGCAGGATTGTGGTTTCATAACTAATGTGTCAAGATACTTGCAGTAGAGCTGTATTAATTGCACATTTGTTGTAATGTCACTGCAGTCAATTGTTACATTATTTGCAGATGTCACCTGCAGTCACAGCTTTTGAGCTCTACTGGCATGCCTGCCAACCAAGACATGATGGTTGTCTAGTCTACTTAATATACACAAACATACCTCTCAACTGTCATGATTGTTTGTAATGTAATTACAACTACCCAATCTCTTTGGTCCAGGATTAGCAGATAAATGATTACCTGGAATGCAATGTATTTTCAAATCTGTTTACAGTACACTATGGCAGTCATGTACGTGCACATTATGTGAAACAGTTCCATGTAGTTGTGTACCTGCATTTGGTAGTGCTTGGCCAATACTGTCCAATGTTAACAGCTTGAGAGGTATGTACATGCTACACCAGCTATAAAAGAATTGTAGTCACTGTACTCACAACTGACACTGCACACCTGTATTTGCAGTCTGTGTAGGAATATCATCTGCGACATCACTAATGGTATGTTTTTCTCTCTCTCCCCACCCCTTATCTTCTTTAATTTATTATTGTTATTTATTATTTTGATTTAATATTAATATATTCTGTTAAACTATCTGTTTTGTTGGCCTTATGCATTATTTCACTTTGGCTTGCTGTTAACATACTGTCTGTTATGTCCTTTAATGTTGTGTTCCACATAATATACCGTAATATGTATTTGGATTAATCAATAATATGTTACATCATGTTAATACTAACATTAGCTTCGTTATTACTAACATTAACTTATTGTTATAACTCATTTACTACAGTGAGACAAGGTAGGCCAGTTCCTGGTGATCCACCTACCTTGCCTCCTCTGGCCATGGCAGTGGGCCCCAGCATGTCTGTGACCCAGACTGGTGGTGCCCCTTCTGCTGCCACTGCACTACATACAGTGTTAGGTAGTTCCTCCCCAAAGGCCAGGGCTGGGGACCCCTGTGGGAGCAGTGGCGGAGGGGGAGTTGTTTGTCACCCATGATGAACTGCCAGGTTTCGTGTGCAGGATTGTGTACCATGGTTTTTGGCACTGCCTACACTGGATGGAGGGCATGCTGGACACCTTGGTGGGACAGCGTCATCCTGGAGCCCAGTCTACATCACTGTCACCCTAGGGCAGTGACAAAGCAGTGCCTACAGTCCCATGGGTGGGTACTTGAGTCACGCTGCTACCTTGTGGAGGCACATGAGACTGCCATGTCACAATAGCCTCCCCATTGAAGGTGTTCACCCACCTCTTGTGTCAAACACCACTCCTGTCTTCTGTCTTGACTGTCTGCAAAAGCTTCCTCTCCTTTCCGACTTAACTCCCCCACATGTACCTATGTCCCTTTCCCAACATTACACTTAAAAAAAAAAATGGGCACCTGTCCCTCAAAAAAATATTGTCCCATGCATAGCTTTCCATTTTACATGTGCCCACTGGACACATGTAATTTGTTCTAATTGGCTTGACAATGTATTTACGTAGTCCTCACCCCTCTCTCTCTGGGGGCAAGAGTCCACATTCATCTACACATTCTGTCAAAGTGCACAGTTGTTGCTGTACAAGAAATGGATAGCTATGGTTCTTTCCTATACCCTTCCTGCACATACCTACCTGCTTTACACTTGTTTTCCTCCTGCTTGCATCTTATTTCATCACTATCCTGTCTCCCATTTTTTCTTTTCTTTAAAGATTTTTTGCACTGCACTACACAATGCTGCATGGCGTGCAGCTTCATTAAGCTCAGCTAAATGGAACTATATTCATATATGTGTTTTAAATGATAACGAACAAGTACAAAATAAACACCTGTCCCCTATTTCGAACTCAAGATTATCACACCTGGAGACCATTGCATTAACCTGCCATGCCACACAGCTGTTAATTAAAACAGGTGATTTAAGTAAAACATAGTAACTGCAAGTTACAATCATTAAGCATGTTTCAGTGGAGCTGCGTGATGCGCCACACTGTATAACCTTGCTAAATGTGTAATGAAAACAATGGGAATGTAACTTGGAGCCTGGTGCACGAGTGCACCACTAGAAAGTCAGACACAGAATAATGGTTGTAGGTGAGGTCTGTGATAGCAGGTAAATGTGCATGTTTATCCTTGGAGCCTGGTGCACGAGTGCACCACTAGAAAGTCAGACACAGAATAATGGTTGTAGGTGAGGTCTGTGATAGCAGATAAATGTGCATGTTTATCCTTGGAGCCTGGTGCACGAGTGCACCACTAGAAAGTCAGACACCGAATAATGGTTGTAGGTGAGGTCTGTGATAGCAAGTAAATGTGCATGTTTATCCTTGGAGCCTGGTGCACGAGTGCACCACTAGAAAGCCAGACATGGAATAATGGTTGTAGGTGAGGTCTGTGATAGCAGGTAAACATGCATGTTTATCCTTGGAGCCTGGTGCACGAGTGCACCTCTAGAAAGCCAGACACGGAATAACGGTTGTAGGTGAGGTCTGTGATAGCAGGTAAATGTGCATGTTTATCCTTGGAGCCTGGTGCACGAGTGCACCACTAGAAAGCCAGACACGGAATAATGGCTGTAGGTGAGGTCTGTGATAGCAGGTAAATGCGCATGTTTATCCTTGGAGCCTGGTGCACGAGTGCACCACTAGAAAGCCAGACATGGAATATTGGTTGTAGATGAGGCTTGTGATAGCAGGTAAATGTGCATGTTTATCCTTGGAGTCTGGTGCACGAGTGCACCACTAGAAAGCCAGACATGGAATAATGGATGGAAGTGAGGTCTGTGATAGCAGGTAAATGTGTACTTTTATCAGCAATATGTAGAAATACACCTGTTAAAACATTAATGGCAACATACATGTCCAACTGGGACTCTGGTGGAGCAATGCATCCATATAAAGCCATGCACATTATGGTAGATGTAAAAAAAAGTATGTCACAGCCTGTATGTGTGCACTTATATTTTGACAAATACACCTCTTGTAATAGTAATTTAGTAGCTCAACCTGTGAAATGCTTTGCAAGCAGTAAGTTTTGCCACACATAGTCCTGGGTTCAAATCCAGTGGTGTGTAGCATTTAAATTACATTACAGTGAAGCCAGCAATTAATGACTGAGTCATGCACTCTTTATCCCCACAATGCATTTCAAATGAAATGTCTGCTTTTCACTGATGGAAGTCACAGGCCTGTAGATAGGAACACACTTCACATACCCCTATAGCAACACAATAACTGCATAAAGTGCATAAGGTGTCAGGTCATGCATTAATATGCATTCACAGAGGGTTTTAACTTTGGTAATGCAAATGAGGCCCACTAATATCAGAGTGCAGCACACAATCCTTTCATAATGATATTACAGATTAGCATGGCTGCACAAGTAACATACACATATGAAGCCCCTGCTAGTAAAATTGTAACACATGGCCTGACAGTTGCCGAAATGGTTGATTTAATACTATATTTACCCCCTAGGTTGTTCAAGGACACAAAAAACATGTTGCCAAGTAGTCTGTTAGTGATACTGTTGCCTAACATACTTACCTTAAACACATGCCTTAATTTGAATGGAATGGGTACGGATACTGCTAGCCATTCTGTTCTTGCTGTATGTCTACATTCTTGTATCCACACACTTAATATGTTTGCACACTCTAGAATATGACATGTGTGATCAAGCAGTGGATATTGCTAGCCATTCTGTTCTTGCTGTATGCCTGCATAGTGTACTTCCACGTATGTGATCTTGACATGTGTTCCCATTTTGTTGTCTTTCATGAAACATGTATGCCAGATGCCATGCCCCTTTTACAGATGCAGACAATTATATAATCCTGGAAGGCCTCCATCAACAACAGGGACCCCTACTATCCAGAGGAGGCAAAACAGGGAACAGCAGGCAGCATTGTGTGCTGACCTTGTCCATGACATGAATGTTATAGGTTATCAGAGCAGGACATATGACCAGGTTCGACACCATGCAATGGACATGATTAATGCTGCATGCAGAAGAGCAGCAGATATAGCTAGGGATTGTGGTGTCACTGGTGGAGAACTACAGTAGAACAAACACTCTCAGCCACTGAGGAATTCCTGGTGAACCTAGAAAATCACGTCAGCTCCCAGGCATCAATCACACCGTATATTGTGGATGTGGGTGCCACAGTTTCCATGCCAGAGGAGCATGCAGGTATGCTTGGTTTGCTCAGAATTGGAATACTGTACCATTCAGTGTGTCAGGGTGTACATGCTTTTATGTGGGTGCCAGGTCTTTGTTCTTTGTGACTACAGTTTGAATCTCATGCTCAGATTTTTACCACCATAACAATTAGCAAAGTAGCTACTGTAAATGCGAGATATATGGATGTATTACCATGTTATACTGCAACATGCCATGGTACTTACATTACTTCTCCCTCAACTTTTTACAGTTCCATCAGGAATCAGACTAGGCTGTGGTCCTGCTCCTGTTAAGCACAACACAGTTTTGTTACAGGTGTAGATTTACTGCAATGTATTCCCTAAAGTGTCATCCCAGGCCTGCTGCCTGGATTGATGTACTGTTGGCATGATTGTCAACTGCACAGATATTTTCTGACTGTACACACTTTAGAGTCATACCTATGCCTTGATGTGACACTATTGTTATGACATTACAGATTGTCATATGTGTAAACTGTGCAGAGTCTTCACAAATGTCAACAGTGTACCTCATTTTTACTGATGACATTTCTGTGTAAAGAGCTTTTCTTTACAAGTAACTATAGTTATGTGTGGTAATAGTAATTCCCTCTTGTCCTATGATATGAGGTTGGGGTTTCAACAGGTCTGTCATAGTGACAACAGTGTATACAGGTTTACATATATTGCAACATAGTACTGCAGAGCATAATAGTGCAGATATTAATGTACTGCTTTTATCTTCATTATCACAGGTGAATGGGGGATATGATGTGTCCCCTAAACAACCTGATGTTAGTGTCTGTTCAGACTCTGATCATGATGGTAGCCAAAGTGAGGCATAGGTGGGGGTTTCACGGGCTGAATCTGTCCCAGAGGTTGACATCCCTCTTCTGCCCTTTTTGTCACTGCACATAGTCATTATACCTACACATACTCAGTCCCCAGAGGCCACAGATATTGGACAGTCAGAGGGTTGGGACATTGAACAGAAAGTGTGGCAACTATGGCTCTGGTGAGTGTAGACACTGGCCATAGCCAGAGACCTGGCAAGGTTCCACACAGGTGGATTCATAGGGGTGCTCATAGGATGCCTGCTGTCCTTGCACCACCTGTTGCAGGTGTCACATCACAGGTCACTCTGCATATGTTTTGGGACATCATGAAAGCACAGACACATTCTGAAAGGAACTTCAGATGAATGTTCAGGATTATGGATGCAGTACAGTCTTACATCCATGACTGCCTCTACTGCATTGGTGATACCTTGGATTGGTTCAATGATGCAGTGGAAAGAAGGTGGTCTAAGACAGATTGCAGAATATCTGTCCTGGAATGCACATTTTCTGTGATGGAATGTCTAGCTAGAGTTGAGTGTCAGACTCCTGGATTTAGGTCAGCAACTCATCTCCTGAGAGTACATGTGGCTGTGCACAATTATGCTTCTGTAGTGGCAGTACATCCAGTGCTCCAGAGGGGAGTATGCCATCCACACCAAGACATGGTAGGTTATGGGCTTGTGGTCCTGGGCATTCCCATGGAGGACATGGATCCAGCAGACAACAGTCACCATCAAATAGTAGCATTGCTTTTGACCTTGGCCAGGGAGGTGCCAGTGCAACTCCTGGCAGAGCCAGTTTCCATGTTTGGGAGGCAGAGACAGTGAAATGTCAACTCTACCATGCATGGTTCAAAGCTGTCCAACATGCACACATGTAGGGCTAGCACTGAGCTTGACTGTGTTCACGCACACACTCACACACCACTGTCAAATTCAGGACACCTACAAACACACATGGCACAATTCTATGGTCCATCTTGCTTGCTTCACTTCCTGACTCACATACATACTTTCAACCTATTGGGCCAGCCTAGGACTCCTGTATCCCTGCACAACACCCTGTGCAAGTGATGATACCTGTGCTACATCCCTGTCATCCTCGTCATCAATGCAGGGAACTAAAGATATGTGTCTGATGCACAGGGTGACTATATAAATTAATATATACTTGTGTAATGCAGTGTTAGTTTGCCATGCTACTTGCACTGGTCACTGACAGATACTGTATGCTGACATTTGTAATGAGTAAGCCATATTATTTTGTG
The DNA here is from genome assembly GCF_019279795.1 of Protopterus annectens. Classification (NCBI taxonomy): domain Eukaryota; kingdom Metazoa; phylum Chordata; order Ceratodontiformes; family Protopteridae; genus Protopterus; species Protopterus annectens. The sequence goes on along the minus strand of NC_056735.1, from coordinate 97,333,104 downwards.
TATTATGTTGTATGATGTTGTAATGGCTGTACACTTACACAATGAAAGATGTGTCATGGACCTGTTTCTGTTTCTGTTTCAGGAGTCTGGTGTGAAAACCAATGGATACACAGTGGCAATATACCCATAGACATCACAGCACAGGATAGAATGTCAGCACAGAAGACATATGTTTTCATCAAGGTACAGCACTATAAGTGCATGGCTCCATAGGTTCATATGTGTATCACAGGCTAACAAGGACAACGGTGTCATTCAGCCTATTTCATGCATCCCTAATCTATGAGATGTTCTGATACATTTGATAAGTGCCAACAGGGTTTCGGGAGTTAACACATCTATGAGCTGTGGTGATGGAGATGACCCATCTACAAATTTCCTGTGTCCATCACATACATTTATGCTACACTAGTTGTGATTGTCTTGTTCTGCATCCCATTGTGTAACTTGCACATGATGTGTGTTGCAGCAGACGTGTGCTTCACATGCATGAGGAGCCTGTTATATATAGGGTGTACTGTCTGTGTTCCATACCTGTCTCTCCAACATGTACTATTTATACCACAGTGATGGTGTAGGTGTGTAGAACAGGTAACACATGTGTTAGTCATGTCGTGGATAAGTGGGAGGTACACAGTCAGATCTGACACCTCCCTGTATGGTAGCCATAAACATCCCCTCCAAAGCACATAGGAAACAGACTACACATGTACAGTCTTGACACAGATTGCATAGCACATTTTATCTACAATGTGTATTAGTTCACCATGGAACCTGTGTGGCTGCTACAGTTGAAAGATATGCCTATGTAATGACATAGCAAAGGTACCATTGTACTCAGTGATAGGTGTGATAAGTGCTAAATTCAGTATAACAATGACAGTCTGGGATTTGCATGTCATATCTTTCTGTACAGCTTGTACAAAATTGAAAGGATGCTCACATCTTAACAACCAATGAAATTCAAAGGCTATATTACCATCTGTGTCCATAAGTCCACAAGCAATGGCTCAACTGTGTGTGGTGTGCACACACTACTATGTTTCTCAGGGGTGTTTGACTTCCCAAAGGATAGTATTGTGCAGTCCTTGGCATTTACTATTTGTCAGTGGCTCTGACAATAACTGACTGTGTGTATCAGGCCATCCTGGATAACTGTTGGTTCTGTGTGGGATTAAGTGACAGCTCCTAATAAGTAATCACCTGCTAATGTAGCCAGTCAGAGGTCACTGACAGTGGCCATGACTGCATAGAAGGGAATGGCTAAAAGGGGTACTCCATTATTGATGGCTGATGGAAATTCCCTGGTAATAGGCATCATTGTAGCATTGGTTTATGCAATGCTATCTTCCCAGATTATGACTATTAGACACTTGGCTATCCACCAGCTGATATACCACTGTGTAAATAACCTAAACAGTTTTTACCAAGGCCTGCTGGCCTAATATTGTCAAGCACCTTGTCAGGCCATGGTACGTGGAATGAGTTGAATTCTTGTTATCCATTGCATAGTGTAACCCTCAATGGGGGCCACTGGTTAGGATAGGTAGACATGATCTGCCCTTGAGCAAAACAAAACGTGTTTGGTCTAGTGTCAGTAGGTGTATGACATTGTTCCTGATCGTATCCATGCTAACTACTTTAATGGAGTTTCATATCACACAACACTATGCAATGATGAGAAGCCAGACACAACCTGTTTGTTCATCCACATAGTTATCCCACATCATGAAAGGATCTATAGGTTTCACATACCCTTCTCCAGGTAGATGCCTTGATTAGCAACCTGGGCAATCAGTTGACTTTTGCATGTATTATGCCTTCTGTACCAGGGTTGGTGGTATGTCACTAGGGAACTGATCAGATGGTGATTAGGAGCACAGCTGCAGCATCAGAATATAATGTGCAATGTCCAGTGACATAGATGTTCAGGCTTGCTGAAACAAGCAGCACAGTGGCAGTGATCCATTGTACATGACAATTCACAGCAAGTCATGCATCCTTCCCATGAAATGGCTTATAGACCTACTGCAGTGGACTGGTCACCTTTAGCCAAAGTGTGCTTACCTGGCACATGTCCTAGGCATGTCATTCTGTACAGTTATGTACTCAAACACATATGTCTGTGTTCCCACATCATGTTACACAACAGCCAGTGTGCTGTCTGGTTCCTTGACAGGCATTGTATTCTTTCAAGGCCAACTTAATGTCAGCAAAGTTGAACAAATCCTCTATGCATGCATAGGCATCCACATCTTCACTGCAGGCAGTGCCTACAAACACTGTATATCACGCTGTCAATCCCAAGGTTGTGGCAGCATGACCCTAACTTTGCAGGACTTGCAGAGTGCCACTTTGTAGGTATGGTATTGGAAACAAGCCTAATGACAGGATTATGGACAATCCAATGTCTACATGGCTGACAAAGCATTGTATGGCACACTGTCAGGTGCTATGTTACCTTAGGGGACCTACATACAGGTGACATGTTACATTTCAGCATCTGTCATGACACTGCCTAATGATGGCCTGCTGTGACATACACACAAGCATGACAGTGTTGTTAATGGCACTATCAATGACTGCTAATGAGATGTGGAAAGTGTCCCCACCCCTCAACTCCTATGACACACAAGCACAATGTGCAACACATGTAACTGCATTTTAAACCTGGCTTCTATGGTGTCTCAAACAGCAGTCAGTACATATGGCAATGAGCATTTTGCCAACATGTACAGCTCACATCCTGTACCACATACACTCACATCACACACACCTGCATGTGTTCAGCTCCTTACCAGACACATTCACAAACAACACACACTGCAGAAAAGCCTGCCTCTTGAGAGCACAGTACACATAATAGTGCATGCACCATTGTCTCACCAGTCAAACAACTGGGGCAAAACATAAAATCACGCCTATTATTCATAGGTGATTACACTGTGAGATGCATTGATGTATGTGTCAACAGGCTACATATGAGAAAGATCACAGTTACCTATCTGTGAGTTAACACAATATACCATACCACACATTACCGCAGCTCAAGGAATAACATTTAACATAATGTTGACATCATAGTTCCTGTACGTGTGTATGACTAGGGATATACGTCACCAGACTGTATGCAAAAACATGACTGAGCTTAGATAGTCTGTGTCTCTCACAGGTATGCGCATAACTTTCAGCTGCAGTTGACCCTTACCTAGGATGATTGCTCCATACACACAGAAATTGATGGAAGTCAATAATTGCCTTAGCATGTGGTGTCAGTGTAAGTGGATCTACTACATGTCTGCCTGGAATGTTTTACTCAACAGACATCGATGCTTCACCAAGATGGTCTTCATCTCTCACCCCTGACATTTTGAGTACTGGCCAAGGCTGCTGACACCCCTACAGTGCATCTTATAGGCACTGTCTGGATGGAGAACTTTGCAATGAGAACACCTTCATATAACATCATGGTTATGCTGCGACATGCTGGGTATGGCAACACTGAACCCCACTCTTTGGAAGGTGTCCCCACCTTGGAATATGCAGACTTGTGCAGTCATGGACATCTGGTTCAAGGCTGTGGACAGCACCACAGCCATACCAGGCTACACGTCCTTTCACATGTTCAGATGTCAAACTGACAGTGTGCAAGGTAATGCAGGTGGTGTATACATAGTCATTAAGGATAGATACGAATCCAGATTTAGTGAAACAATGTGATGTCTCAGAGACACCGCAGGTTCTATTCACTACTGGAAAGGCACCCAATCAAGCCACTGCCAGCTACAGGAGCAGCTCCATGAATCCAGGCACATGTTGTGCTTTTTTGGATGTACTTGTTTCTGTCAAGATATCAGTACATTATAGTTTGGGATGTCATTAACTAACCCCTCCTTGCAGAAAAAACATATATTTCAACAATGCAATGTGTTACCTTCTATGGGATGGTTTACATAGCTTGACTATTCCTCCCCCTCAGGTGGGGCAGGCAAGTATCCTGAGCTCTATACCAATGCATTATGCAAACAGCAGTACAACTGCATGGACTCGGCTTTACCTGACAGGAGGAACATGGACTCCACATGGCACAACAAATCTGCCTGGTGGACAACTACCATTAGCAGGCTGTACAATAAGAGGTGGACATTGCTGTGTGACAGTTGGGGTGAGGGTGCCATCCTAAAATGGAGGCACAACCTTCTCAGCTAAAGAAAAAACACAATGTTGTTGTGACATTGTGTAGAAACAGAATGAGCCAAAATTAGCCACCCACACAAACAGAACCACAACACACAGTGTAGTTACATGTGTAACCTCAGAGGAAGGGCCCAGATTGTTGGTGAACTCATACATAATGACATCACATATAATGGGTCTGTACTCATAGCTAACCTGTTGTCCCACAGGTTCTGTGTCAACTTCACTCCCCTATCCCCACCACATGTTCCACATGATATTCCTAAAACCTGTCCCATACCTTTCATATCTGCAGAGCAGGTCATAACTGGCCTCTGTATGGGGGATACACACCTTCTATTGGACATGCTAACATTCCAGCTGCATCCTATATGGGATTTGACAAGGATCGCTAACACCATTGGGAATCCCTTGCAATCATACTGAAAACACTGGCTGCTCCAGAGCTGACTGGACAACAGCAATCCTTATACCCTTGCACAGAAGTGGTGCATCCACTGACCACCAGAACTATAGACATATTTGCCTGAGTAGCCGTATCTGTACGCCCATGGGGCAAATCATCATGGAGCTGATCAGCAAATATATATGTGATCTACTCACAGTTGATTGTACACAGTCTGGATTTTTGACAGGGCGATCATGACTGTTAAACATGGTGGACATGTCTGAGGCAGTCACCAAGGACCTGGGTGAGGGGACATCTGGGCATGCAAGGGCATACAACCCTCTGGACTTAGCCAAGCCATGTGACTATATCTCCCACTCAGGCATTATTGACAAAAGCACCCACTCAGGCATCCACTGTAATAACATTGTAGGGGTCACTAAGCAGCTCAGTGATGGCACACATACTCAACATAAGGAAATCTGCCTCCAATAGTTGATCTGAATGCAGCAGTGATCAACAAGACTCAGTTCTGAGTCCCCTACTGCTTGGAATCCATTTAATGATACAAGAGAATACTGAATGTCTGTGGCTGACAATGTTGGCTGATGCCTGGAAACTATGAGCAGTTTTAGAGTCTGTGAGTTTTGTCAATATCCTACAAGGGTGTATTGATGAACAAATGCCTGTTGGCATACTAATGGCCATAAACTCCATGCAAATATATGTAGTATAATTTCCATCACTAACACCTATGCACCTAGTACGTAGCACATCATTCACAACATGTGATGTACATACTCAGGGGTGATATACCTGGGCACACAGGCCTGGCCACACAGGTTTACACCTAATGTAACTGATATCACCATGTCTCCCCAGTGGTAAGACAAGAATCATATGTAATAACTGTGGGTACAATCACCCTTAATTGACATACTCATAACCTCCATGTACTCTTCCCTCAGCATATTAATGTTTAAGTGCATTGGCCATTTGGTAATGTACCTTTCCAAGCACTACTGGCAATTGCACACAACAGTATGGTCCCTTACAAGGGAAGTTCACATTCTCAGTATCCATCCAATGGAGATCACCTTAAATCAGTGTCATTGTAGCCTGTGGTATGAGTGTTATTGTTCTAATATAAAAGCACACATCCATCTACCTACTTAACTGAATAAACTACGTCAAACGTCTACAAGGTGCATTTACTCCTCCCACAAGGGAGGTATCAGAGACAGACTCTCCTAGATCTGCTAGCTAAAGTGATTTTATCTGGACTAATCCTTTATAATCTTTTTCTTCTTGGTCCTGTCACCCTCTGGGTCACAGGTGGGATACCAGACTTCACAAACCCTCTCGATTACCTCTCTTTACTTTTATATTATTTCCTATTTCCCCTCCTCTTTTCTTCCAGCGATCAGGTTACACTATTTTAATATTGGATAAGCTGAACACCACTGTCAAAGGTATTTATTTTAATGTCATGTTTCCTTAGAATTCTATGTCTTCCATATATACATACATACCTGCATACAAATATGCCCAGGATGGGCAATAATGCCCCCCTATCCTGTCAATATACCAAACTGTTATTCCCATAACAATTGTCCAAGCTGATTTTAAAAATATCTAAGTTAGTGCTTGCTTTAATAATATCAGGTAGTCTATTCCATGGATCGCCTACTCTTTTACAGAACCAGTTAATACACCTCTCATTCCTATAGAATCTTCTACAGAGGTTGTTTGATGATTGTCTACTGCTCTTTGATAATCCAAATTATTCCCAGAAGTAGTTGTCTCTACATGCCCTATATACCTGAATAAAGTCTCCTTATAAATATCAGTAAGAGACACTGTAATATCTTAGTCTTTCATAATAAATTACATTTTCATATCCACACATACCCTTGGCATATTTCTGCTGTTCTTTTTCCAGTTTACTCATGCTTATTTTCTTATAAGGTTTCTGTATTGTTATTCCATACTCCAGTTTGGGTGTAATGTAGTTTACACGGGTCTATATTAGAACATCGAAATTTCACAATTTCGAATGTTCTAACATCGACCCCTATTCAGCAAATGCTGACAACATTGAACATTCAGAACAGCAAATTTTTTCCTAGGGAAAAAATTTGCTGTTCTGAAACACATACACACAACACAAGCACACCAAACAAACAGCAATTCACACACGTACACCCAAAATCATACAGCTAACCCTACACTAAACTGTCCAAACACCACTAACTATCCATTTACCTTAACCCAAACCCTAACCTTAAGGTCCATCACTATTGCACACTCACCTCACCCGCACCCTAACTCAACTAACCCCCCCAACCCTCATGTCCACACAATCGCACACATACCTCACCCATGCTCTAACCCTAACTCACCTAACCTGCCCTAACCCTCATTTCCACACAATTGCACACATACCTAACCCGCGCCCTAACCGTAACTCACCTAACCCGCCCTAACCCACATGTCCACACAATCATACACATACCTAACCCGCGCCCTAACCCTAACTCACCTAACCTATACCCGATCGCACACTTACCTGAACCTAACCCGTAACTTTCCACCACAGTGCTGAAAATAGCGAAACGACAGAAACAGACAACTGAATTCTTTCCCTAGGAAAAAATTTGGTTATCTGTCCTTTCGCTATTTTCAGCATTCGCTGAATGGGGGTCAATATTCGAACATTCGAAATTATGAAATTTCGATGTTCTAATATAGACCCAGTTTACACACAATGATTTCAGCATTTCTGATTTCCTGGACTTTATAAATCTAGGTTGCATCTCTATCTTTCATTGTCACATCAGTTTGCTTGGATAGCCATGGTGAAGGATTAGCTTGTACTCTGTTATTTCTAAGTAGAATATATTAATTTAGGATGCATAGGAATGTTTTGTTAAAGAAAAAAAGAAACTGCATCATCTACAGGGAGGGTAGTGACAGTGTTCCAGGTAATGTAACTTAGGATGACAATAAACTACTCTTGCTACAAAGAAATAAGCTTGCACATTTTTTTTGTAGTGGTGATGTTTCACAGGAAAGTTTTGATGCCTTAATATAAAAGTTGTGAGATAGTCAGTTAGGGATTATGGAAGGGATTGTGAGGAGATAAAATTATTAGAAACATTTGTGAGTATCCCATCAGTAGTGGAGTTTATTCTACTGGTTTTTGCGTTTCTGTTAGAAGTGGAGATAAGTTGAATAAAGCCATATAGATTAAATGAGTTATTGGTAGAATCATTAGTAATGGATTGCCAATCTATGTTAAAGTCCCCAAGTAGCGTTGTTTCCCGATGGGTATTTGCAGAGGACCATGAGATGATTTCTTTAGCTGTATTTTTGTTGTTGCTTGTGGGTATATAGATTGCAGTAATACATAGGTTCTTGTGGTTATCATGTTTAAGTGAAGGCACAAGGATTTTAGCATTCTTTATAGGTGGGGCATATGAATGGGGTAGGGTAATTGGAGAGTGTTATTTTATATTATGGCTACCCCACCTGCTCATCTGTTTTCTAGCTAATCTAAGCGTACTTTAGTACTAGTAGCAGGGGCTACCCCACCTGCTCATCTGTTTTTCTAGCTATTCTAAGTGTACTTTAGTACTAGTAGCAGGGTCTTCTCATATTTTATATCATACTTTAGCCAAGTTATGGGGTGGAGGGCAACCCATGCATGTACCTCGGGGAGCTTACTTTGATTGCTTCTGTGGTTATAATACAGTAGAGGTGCAGGTTAGTGGTCTTTCTAGGCTGGCCTGTCCTAGAAGGGTATGTTCTGTAATAGTTTGCAATTAATAGGAGATGGGTAGAGAGCTCCTGAGTGGGAAAGAGCTGCTTAAGTCTTTTATGTTTGTTTTATATTGAGCTTGAAAAGAAAGGGGTTTGGAAGAAGATAGCTTTGTTTCATAAAATTGATGAATAGCAGGGCTAGCCACCAGGCAGTATGAACCTTGTCTCTAGATGTTTGTCACTGTTGAAGTGTCACTCCAACCCCATGTGCAAAAATGGGAACAAGGGGTTGTAGATGGATGGATGGATGGATGGATGGGTGGATGGGTGGATGGGTGGATGGGTGGGTGTGCAAGCTAATTAAGCTAGGTTTAGTCGTTACAGTCCTGTTAACATCACGAGGCTTAAAGTGAGATGAGACTTGAGTGAAGGATCTGTAGAAGAGTTAACAGGACTTGTCTTAATTACCTGAAAGTTGTTTTGATCTTTGGATACAATCTGTTATTGTATGTATCTTGTTATCCCAAGTAAATAGATCTGAGCAGTTCAGGCTTAAAGTTTTGGTATGCAGTTAGCTGGCATGTTATTGCTGATGTTAGATTGATGCATTTCAGTTTCTATTTTTATGATTTAGCATTTTCTGTTTTGTATTCTGCTTTTTACTATTACATACCATGCAGATCTTTGAAAGTGCATTAAACATTGTTTTATTTGCAGGTCAGCTATGGCACTGAAGAGCCATTTTTAAGTGATCATGTTCGGTTTCCTTCTTTCTTGAGAAGTATTCCAAGCAAACTTGCAGTGCTTGATGGTGTGATACAACTGTTGCTTCATTACAAGTGGACATGGGTGAATGTTTTGGTTCCAGCTGATTTATCTGCACTGGAGTTAACCCTGGAGTTAAAGAAGAGGTTAACAAATGCTGGCATCTGTACTGAGTTGTTTCAGGCAGTGCCAATCATTGCTAGTGAACAAGAGAAGTTAGCAAAGGTGGTTAAAACTTTGTCTTCAAAAGTTTTTATTGCAGCTTCTTCTTCAGGATTAAAAAACGTTCTTGAATCCATGGCAGATGCAAACATATCTGGTATTACGTGGATTGGGATGGATTGGTGGCCAATGTCTGCATCATACTATTCTCCACAGTTTTATAAACTGTTACAAGGAACGCTTTGGTTTGTTCCAAATACAAAAGTATTAACTGGGTATCTGGATTTCCAGTATAGCATTAATCCATTAAATGATCCTAATGACGTATTTTCAAGAATGCTGTGGGAAAATCTGTTAGGGTGTAAATGGCCTATGTATAATACTTCCTATATATTGCCAGATAAAGGCACAACCTTATGTACAGGAAAAGAGAATTTAAGAAAAGTTAAAAGTGGTTTCTTTACTGAAAATGTTTTCCTACTAACTTATACTGTCTTTAATGCTGTAACAGCCGTTGTTTATGCATTGCATGAATTACAGACATGCAGTGCTGGAAAAGGACCTTTCCTTAATGGATCATGTGCTAAGTTTCCAGATTTTCAGCCCTGGCAGGTAAGATGAATTCACTCCCTTCTGACATCTATTAGTAGTCACTTGCCTTGTTTTAAAATTGATTTATTTATTCTAACTTTAGATTTAACAGCATGTTAGGGTTGGGGTTAGGGGCTTGGTTAGAGTTAGCAGACATTAGTAATGTAAGCAGAGAGATTCACTATCTATGTAGACCACAAACCTAGGGTTACAAGGCATCCTGCATTTGAATTATTTTAACCCAGGATACTTCCCAGTGTGTGAGGTGAGTTTCTTTTCCAGGTGCATAGTGGGGATGTAGATGGTGACATTTTTTTTTTGTAAATAACAAAACAAAATAATGCTGCAAACCTAAAACAGTCTTTACTATATGTCATGACTGTCATATTTCCAGCATTCTGTAGGACGCGCAGTTTGCAATAATCCATGCACCAATGAGTTAAGTCTGCCCCTAAAGGGAGACTGCTGCCATTAGATGTTGGTTCTAATGAGAACCAATTTTTGCACAAGGTATGACTGAATGCCAGAGGTACTATAGGATATCGTCGAGAGTCTGCACTAAAATTTGTGACTGGAACAAAATTAGTGATTTCAAGCATGTAACCCTCAATAATGTCCAGAATTCCTTTCTACACTCAAATCACATGGCCAAACACTATCATCTTGTGAAACTACATCTCACAAAGATAATAAAGAAGCAAATATAGCATGTTTAGTTCAAAGTACATTATTGGACTGACTGAGACTTTTTTTCTGCCATGAAAAAGATTTTTATTTTAGGCCACCTCTGGTTGGCATCTTCACGGTGTCAGATGGTCTCAGAAACAGTGTGGCAGAAAAGGCAGGCCCTGTACTGGGGTTCTGTACTAAAAGTGGGAGACTAAACTACACTTGGAAGAGAGGTTCCTGGAAAAGCATGTTCACCCCAATACTCAAAATTCTACAGGAACTCATACAGCCTTCTGATGTCAGGACACCCAAAAATGGAAAATAAGATTAAGTCCTGGATGACAGTACTGCTAATATGCAAATATATGTCTATAATAACTCTCCAGTGGACCAGCCAAGGAGAATAAATAAATAAATGATGTAACTCTGGAATTACAGAGAGGGGAGGCCAAGTTGTCAGTTCAGAAAAAGTATGCAAAACAGGCAGAACATGTAATGATTATGATTGCCAGCAGGCAAACACCCAGTAAAGCACTGGTTCCTCATATGTCTGTGCATTCATCCTCCTCCTGTGGGCTGTCAGGACTGCAACCATGTCTGCATCATTCTTATGCCTACATGTGTATTTACTTCATTCAACAATAAAATGTTCAAAGCTGCAATGAAAATGAGAGGCTTTGCACAAAAGCCACTGTACAACCAGACAATATCCTCCCCAATGACATGTGCCAAAGAACAAATACTGCAGTGCATTAACTGCAATGGCTGATGTCAGTGCCAGGAAATGCCTGTGTCACTAGCCCTGCATCATGTGTTGTAGGCTAAACCATGGCGAACAAAGCCACAGGTGGTCCAGGTCAGTAACAGTCAACACTTGTATACCTGCTTTAGATTACAGCATCATGGAGCCCAGCTGTGTCCATCTCTTCCTGCATGATACGAGATAGACTTGCCATTGCATATAGCTAAAGATATGGAGGTGAACATTTTAAAGCTGCCATCCTTTGTCAACATGCATTAATACATGCAGTCCCACCAAGCACACAGGTGTTTGTGTTCAACACTCCATTTCAGAAATGGTCTGTGTTGCTTCACAAACCTGTCACTGCATCATTCATGGTTTCACTCTCACTCATTCTGAGCCTGTCTTTCAGGTCTGCCTATGCAGGTCTGGCATTTCTTATATGAAAATTAATACGAATTGAACACATCCATTCATAATCAGCCTTTACAAGTTCTGTTGATTGACAAGACCTTTTCACATATTACCACCAGGGGAGCTTTAAGCAGGCTATCTGTCCCTGGAGGAGTGGTTTCAGCCCAGAAGTTGGTAGTTTATTGGCCTTTTTGGGCTAATTTTGATTGTATCTGCTCTATTTTCTGAAAAAAAATTCTATACTTGTTTCCCACCTTTCTGAACTAGTATAGTCCAGTTTTCAGGTTATTGCTGAATCCAGGGCTGTTACAAGTTTCTGTGTTGCCATTACCTTACTTGGATAGAAGGAAGTTTCCCTGTTCACCTGTGAGAGAAGGGAGTTTTGTGCAGCCTATCTGTTCCTGGAGGAGTGGTTTCAGCCCAGACGTTAGTAGTTTATTGGCCATTTTGGGCTAATTTCTATCTCTTTCACTTCCCTGCTATAAAAACCTAATTTGCACAGTTTTTACACTTGTATTCCACTCAGCAAGTGCCTTCCAAGTGTTCTGCAGAGTCTACAGCAGCAGAGAGACAAAAGAGTGACTTTGGAGTGATTAAATATCACTTTTCTGCTTTTCTTGCTCTCTTAACTAATTCTGCCTAAAATGCCAGTTTTTTTTTTTTTTTTTTTAGCGAATCTGTGATTTAAAAAGTTTGTTATTGTATACAACTCCACACAGCTCCTTGTGGTGTCCTGCAGAGTGATACAGGCAACTGGTAGGCTACACACTCAAGTGCGCTAGCTGAATTAAAGCATTTACTGTGTTTCTGTACCTAATTTCTGCTACTTAAAAAAAAAAAAAAAAAAAAAATATCCTTGTTTCCCGCCTTTACTAAACTAGAATAGTCCAGTCTTCCGGTATTGCTGATCTCTGGGCTGCGTCATAGTTCCTGTGTTACCCATATCCTTATTTGGATAGGAGGAAGCTTCTTTGTTCACCAGTGAGAGTGGGGAGCTCTGAGCAGCCTATCTGTCCCTTGAGGAGTGGTTCCAGCCCAGTGACTTGTAGCTTATTGGCCATTTTGGGCCATTTCCTATCTCTTTCTAACCCCCTGCTTTAAAGCCAGCTTTAGCGCGCTTTTGCGCTTGTATTTAAAGTTTGTCCTGTTTGTTGCATTTACCTGTTGAGGCTACACACTCAAGTGCGCTAGCCTATGTTACATATTTATTGCATTTTCCTGCTGTTTGTTGCAAAAAAAGAAAAAAAAAAACAAAAAAAATTATCCTTGTTTCCCACCTTTCCTGACCTAGAATAGTCCACATACAGGCTTTGCTGTATTCTGGACTTTTGGAAAGTTCCTGTGTTGCCCATTTCCTTTCTTGGATAAAGGGAGGCTTCTTTGTTCACCAGTGGCAGTGGTGAGCTTAGAGCAGCCTATCTATCCCTGGAGGAGTGTTCCCAGCCCAAGAATCTGGCAGTCTATTGCTAATTTTGGCCAATTTCTAGCTCTTTCAAGTCCTCCTGTATAAAACCCACTTTAGCATGGCTTTGCACGATTTTGTGCATAGCGCAGCATCAGGCATTGCTGCTTAATTGGATTTAAACCATTCTCGGCTCCACAAAGTCTGCTCTTCACTTTTTCCCTTAGAACTGATCTAGTTCTCATAATAAACACCCTATTCCTACTCTAAAGCCTTGCACTTGCTCACTAAAGCAATTATATAAGTCAGCACTAAAAAATTAAAAGCACTGCACCCTCACAAACTCCCCTTGAGTACCTTGTTCCCCATTGGCCCTTTTTTTCAATTATAAAGGAATTCCCAGTACTATTCTAGCATGTCCAAAGGTCAGTTGTCAATCTCCTCTCCGGTCCAGCTGGTGAAGCTGGGAATCTTGAGGCAATGTTACAACTGCCTCATGTACACAGACAACCCTCTCCTCCTCCCAACAAATTCCAACACATGTGAGAGATGTAACCATACAGCCAAACTGGAGGCTAAGCTCTCTCAACTCAGTGCTGGTGTAACCAGTCAGGAGGAGAAGGAAACCACACTCACTACAATTCCAGTCTCACATAGACCTACCATGACAGCAAACTAAACACATAAACACACAAAAACATACTCGGAGGCTCTAAATAAAAATCTGCCTAAGCAGCAGAGACCTCCAAAGCAGACACCCAAGCAACCGCTACCCCAAAACAAAACACGTGCAACACATAGCTCGCAAAGCCAGTGTGCTGAACAGTCACAGCCCTTAAGGCTAAACAACACACCTGATACACTTGTAATAGGTGACTCTATCATCAGGCACACTGACGTCCTGCTCACCAGGCTGAACAAGGAGAAGGTCACAGTGAGCTGCCTGTCGGACGCTAGGATCCGCCACATAACACAAGCACTCCGGTCACTCCAAGGCAAGTACAAATATGACTCAGTCATTGTCCATGTTGGTGTGAATGACCTGAGACGTACCTACCTGGACTACATGAAAAGAGACATAGAGGAGCTCTCTGAGCATGTAGCCCAGGCCGGTATGACCCTGACCTTGAGTAGCATCTTACCCTCACCAAGAATGATGCCACAATATGGAGACAAGATGAACAATTTCAACAATTGGCTTAAGTATTGGTGTCATTCAAAGGGGATCCAATGCCTGTCAGCCTGGGATGACATGCTCGACAAGCCATGATGCTTCGCTAGGGACGGCTTGCACCTATCACCCCTGGGCTTTCGGATATTGGCAAAGGCTCTTGCCACCCCCATAGTGCCTTTTTTAAGCAAGGCTCAAAAGACAAACCCACCTTCATAGGTATCACAAGGGATAAGAAACTAAGAGTAATGCTACTCAACGTCAGAAGTCTAAACCTCAAGATGCACGCACTCGAAACTTCCCTTAGCATGGAGAACATCGATATCTGTGCAGTAACAGAAACCTGGTTCAAGGCTCCCGAGAGCACCCCAGCACTACCAGGTTATACCTCATACCATGCTTTTTGGCCCCAAAACTTGGACCAAACCACAAAAGGAGGCGGAGTATCAATATTCGTCAAAGATACCCACACCTCCAGGTTGGTGGCACAGCACGAAGCATCAGAGACTATCCATGTGCAACTAACTGTGGGTAAAACTGCCTTCCAGTTTATAGCCTGCTACAGACCACCCTCCCAAACCCAGGAACCCCACTCAGCCTTCCTGAGAACACTGAAAAATATGAAGGTCTCTCCAAACACCATTATATTGGGTGACTTCAACTACTCAAACATAGACTGGGAGCATTACTCTAGCTCCAACACCCTAGCCCAAAGGTTCCTAGAATTTATAAACTCAAATGCTATGGAACAACTTGTTACCACTCCCACAAGAGGGGAAAACATACTGGACCTGATCATCACCAACATGGGGACTCTATGCTCCAGGCCAGAAGTGTATCCCTCACTGGTAAGATCAGACCATAAACTAATCTCACTGGATATTCACATCCTGACCCACCCCGTGCCCAGAAAACCACAGTGAAAAACTTCTCTAAAACAAATTTCACACTCCTCAAAACTGAGGTGGAATCCTTCAAAGTCCCCGGGCCTGTGGAAAATATGGCCCAGACTGCAAAATCCTTTATAAATGCATTCTATGAACACCTTCAGGAATGCATGGATCATGCAATCCCAAATAAAACCAAGACCCATTCCTCCAAAGGCAGGCATCCTCTCTGGTGGACCCTAGCCATAAACAAACTATACAATAGAAGGAGGAAGCTACTACATGACAGAGCACAATCCCAAAAAGGGAAGGCATCTCTGATCAGTATTAGCAAAAAACTACGGGCACACATAAAATCGTCTAAGGCCAGCTTAGAGAGAAAAATTGCACAGGACACTAAGGATAACCACAAGGCTTTCTTTAGTTATGTTAGGAACCTGGGTGGGAATTCCCAGATATGCTCAGAATTAGTCCAAAATGACAAAAAATACACCAAACCCACAGACATTGCCAACATCCTAGCTGACAGGTTCAGCGCATACTTCTCCCCCCCCACCAAAAGGGCAAATATCTATCCCAGCAGAGTGCTGCCTCCCTGACATCTCAGATGCTCAGGTAAGAGCCGCCTCCTCCAAAGCAAAAAACACAGCATCAATGGGACCAGAAGGTGTCCCGGGCTGCGTCCTACATGAACTCCAAGAAGAGCTAAACCCAAACATAAAACTACTGTTCAATCTCAGCCTTACTACAGGATATGTACCCAAAGAGTGGCGTACAGCAACAGTGGTCCCTCTCCACAAATGTGGTGCCTCAACAGATCCTGGAAACTATCGCCCCGTAAGCCTGACTAGCTTGGTCTGAAAGCTATGGAAAGGATCATCATGGACCTCATAAATAAAGATATTGGGGACCTACAGACACTGGATCCTACCCAGTTCGGCTTTGTTAAGGGCAGATCCTGCCTCTTAAACCTGGTCAATTTCTTTGAAACAGTCACCAAGGCCATTGACAAGGGGAAGGTGGTCCACACAGCCTACCTGGACCTTGCAAAAGCCTTCGATACAATACCCCACTCGGGCATTATAGATAAGCTCACCAGCTTAAATATAAACCCCTATGTCACTAGATGGGTTGCAAACTGGCTCAAGGACAGAACCCACATGGTTAGAATTGCTGGAGCCATATCAGACTCCAAACCAGTTACAAGTAGCATCCCACAAGGCTCAGTCCTGGGACCTCTCTTGTTTGGTATATATTTCTCGGAGGTACAGGCCAACACGGAAGGACTGTGGCTGAGCAAGTTCACAGATGACTGCAAACTGGGTGCCATAATCGACTCTCCAGCCGACACAAGCATCCTACAAAAGGGCCTCATAGAAACAGACAACTGGTGCCAGAGCCATGGCCTCAAGCTAAATGCCAAAAAGTGTATAGTCATCCCCTTTGGCAAAAACAAAGTGCCCACAAATTACCACATAGGTGGTAATCCATTAAATCGGAAGAAGTAATTAGGGACCTGGGGACCCAAGTTGATAGCAATCTCTCATTTGACAACCACGTGGCCAAAGTGGTTAGAAAAACATTTTATATAGCCCACCTAATCATGAAGGGATTCACATCTAGATCAGGGGAGGTCATCATGCCTCTTTACTCATCCCTCATCAGGCCCATAATTGAGTACAATGCCCCTTTTGGGATGTACCTTACCAGACACCTGCAGCAACTGGAAAGACCCCAAAAGTACCTCACCAAGAGGATCAAAGGGCTCAAACAGATGCCATATGCTGCCCGGTTAAAGAAACTCCAGCTCTACTCAGTGGCATACCACCTGCTCAGAGGCGATCTGTGCCTGACGTATAAAGCCATGTCCAACCTGAAATTAATGGACATGCTGCACCTCAGAAAATCCAAATCCCATAGAGCTATGCGCTCGAGAGACTTGAACCTCAGCACTGAAATAAATAGGACATGCTGGAGAGACAGATTCATAACCAAGAGGCTCCCTTCACTCTGGAATAAAATCCCAGTCCAGGTTAGGCAGAGTCCCTCATTGACTCTCTTCAAGAGGAATCTTGATGAGTGGATGGGAGATCGTAGGTTTACCCCGGGTATCACTTCTGTGTCACTGTTAGACAGAGGCACAGTATACTAACCTCGAAAAAGGGCATAGCAAAATTCATTTAAAATGGGTGGCGAAAGCCAAACACACTCTGGCTAGGCTTATAAATGCCCTAGGGCAGATAGCCTAGTATGATCCTATGAACCTATGAACCACCTAACTATTTTACACTTTGAAATTTCACATAATTCATGTCTCTAGGATAGATCTATCTGACCATGTTGCATAGAGGACTAAAGCCCTGATGGCACCATAGGTGACCCTTATCAGTTTTTGGCACTGACACTGGGAAGATCTGGCAGGACAGGATGGGAGTGAGCGGCTGACCCCGGGTCACCTACCCCTGGGGGAAGACAGGCTCAACAGCAGCATTAGGAGCTTGGTGACCTTGCACTACAAGTGATAGGAGGTTGTACATGAGTAGTTTAATCCTTTAAACTGGATTTCATAAGCCAAAATAAAGGCAGTAAATATTAATTTTGTGTGTGCTATGGTAATTGAGACAGAGTTATGATAGTACTTAACAGCTCTGAATAGCCTCCAAGATGATTCCTGGCAGTGAAGTTTTTGGTTTAAAATATATATATATATATATATATATATATATATATATATATATATATATATATATATATATATATATATATATATATAATAAAAGGGCTGTTTTAAACCACATGTGCACATATTGATGCTCTCCCAACAGTTTGTTTAGCTCATTAAGTTGATTTTTGATAAAAAAAATAAATAAATAATAAGTGCAATTTTATATTTAAAATGTTTTTTGGTCCAAACACATTAAGGACTTACATAAGAGTGGAGGTCTGAGTTATTGTGAAAGACTAAGAGCACTTGGTCTTGTGCAGACCCCTTTGCAGGGGTCTGGGTGGTGAGCTTTACTCAGATGTGTTGGGAATATGGGGATAGCTGATTTTAGGGGTGTTTGGGGTTGTCGGGAAGTTCTAGAGAGTCATCATATTTTCTTTGTGGAAATATCTGTGGGAATGGACGGTGTGTTGAGAGGTTCACTCGAAGATTGGCCACTGCATGGAACAGGCTGGTAAAATGGAATAGGACAAATATTGGTTTGGATATTTTAGGAACAGCCTGGAAATGTACCACATTAACTAGTGAATGGTATTCTGGCAAAACTGGATGGGCATTGCTACCCGTGCTTGAAGTACTGATATGTGTGTATGTAAGGATGGAAATATACTTATAACAAATCAGAAACTAGAAGGGTCTCATAATTTGAAGTCTGTGAACTGTATAAACATGCTTGGAAGGAGATAATAATAAGAATAAGCATTACAGCTTGCGGTCTGTCAACTAACTAAGCAACAGCCAAAAAAACAAAAAAAACCCACAATAGTTATGTAATGTATGATTTTAGTAAATCTAGACCTAAAATATATAATTGTTGTATAAGATGAATTAGTCTGCTGAATTTAGATATTAAAGGCAGGAGTTAATAACATGAGTTTGTGTATAATAACACTAATGTCTTAACTTATCATAAATGACATACACTATATTGAACATCAAGGGGAAGCATGATGATTTTCTCATATAAGTAAATGTGCATAACAAGTCATGAAATTGCTTTAACTTGAATTGTAGTTTTGTAACCCATCTTGACCATACATAATACTTAAGTGGTTACCAAGGTAACTAATGTTTTATACATGACATCAAACTGACAAAGTTGTTCAAGAGAAACAATAGAAACATGAACTTGAAATGTCACAGAATGTAGCAATCATATCCTGAACAAATAGTATTAAATTGACAATAGACACTCAGTTTAATAACATGGACTTGTGTATAACACTACTGTTTTAACGTGTCATAAATGACATACACTATATTGAACATCAAGTGGAAGCATGATGATTTTCTCATATAAGTAAATGTGCATAACAAGTCATGAAATTGCTTTAACTTGAATTGTGGTTTTGTAACCCATCTTGACCATACACGATACTTAAGCTGTTAAGTTGTTCAAAGGAAACAATAGAATCCTGAACTAGGAATGTCACAGAATATAACAATCACATTCTGAACAAATAGTATTAAAACTGACAATAATCACTCAGTTTAAACTTTGCTGATTATACAAAATAGGCTCATAGGTTCATAGGTTGGTACTAGGCTATCAACCCTAGGGCCTATACAAGCCTAGCCATAACAATTCCCTGGCTATTTCTTCCCACACTATTTACTTGCCATTTAAATCTAAAATTTTTCAGTATATGCCATAAATGGCAATTTATGAATATGGAAAGGGAACTTGTAATCATTAATCACAATAAGTGAATTTGTTGTTTTAACCTATAATTTCACTAATTTTATAATAAGAAATGACAGATATGAAAATCCTTATGTGTAGGAAATGGGGAGGGATGCATTGATAATTAAAATGCGCTAACTTTCATCAATGTTCACATAAAACAAACTTGATGCTTTAAGTAAGTTAGCAACAAACAAAGTGGTTACTTAAATGCTGGCAAACAATGAAATATAACTTCTGATATAGTCAGTAAAATACATTGCATTATAAACATTAGGTATAAATATTGTTACCATCTATTTATATTAAGTAATAAGTTTTGAAAGACTTTATCAATAAGGGTGAATATGTTAAATAACTGTGTGCTATAATATTTTACTAAGGTTTTTATATATGATACAGCATACTTTACTATAATTGAATTGGATGTCATCTATCTTTCATGTAAATATTAATTGCTAATACAATAAGTAGACATTTATGTTGTATTAGAATTTTGTCTAATCTACAATAGTACTGTATCTGTTCAAAATAATATAAATATTGCTTATTCCTATTACAAATATTCTCCATATGATAATTCAATTTATGGAGCTTAGATGTTCTGGATTGTCAAGGTATGAGTGATAATCTGATGCACTTAGGTTTATCCATCAGATTAGGAATGACTCATTCCATGGCTAGTGTGGACCTTAGTTTTGTTAACATTTGTTAATTTAAATTTGTTATTTCACAAAAACATTTTTAGTATGCTTGCCCCAAACATTACTTTACTGGTAAACACTCAAAATATAAAACTGATAATTTCCTTTAAAAGCTCAAACATATACCTTATAGTTATCAGAGGAAAATGTTTAATAGTCACAATAAAACAAAAAATACATGCTCTAAATAACCTAAGATGGATTTAACTTTATCTTTAAATACCAATGTCTTAAACAATCCTATCAAGAGATCAAGTCTACTGAAATATTTAAAACTGAACAAAGCACAAATTGTCTTCCTTCAAGAAACTCATTTCAAAACAAATGACAATTACAAATGGAATCCTAAGGAATATATGATATTGGTGCAATCCACTTATGAGACAAAGACAAAAGGGGTAACAATTTTATGGAAAACAAATGTGATTAACCCAGAAATCATTTATAAGTATGAAGATAAAGAAGGCCTTATGGCATT
This sequence comes from Protopterus annectens, assembly GCF_019279795.1. Lineage (NCBI taxonomy): Eukaryota > Metazoa > Chordata > Ceratodontiformes > Protopteridae > Protopterus > Protopterus annectens. The sequence continues at coordinate 97,312,363 of NC_056735.1, read as the reverse complement.
AGTAATAGTTAAATATAATAATAGAATATGAACCCTAGCCAATCTATACTGGTTCCCAGGCACTGGAACATGAACTGTTAAAAAAACACTTGGATTTCATTTCCCAATAATTGTAAAGACAACTTAATATTAGGAGGAGATTTTAACTGTATATTTTATACTTCTGAAACTACAAATAAAAGACCGCTGTGTACATCTGCTGTATTAAAAGCTTTAAACAAGTGGGTAGAATCATTTCATCTTGCAGATACTTTCAAATTTAAATAAGACAAATATTTGTTGTTGTCCCATCAAGATCATAGATTTGGTACCCAAACTAGAATAGATAAAATATTTGCTGCCCATGACTTACACTCTAAAATCATTAATTTCTCAATCATTCCCTGCCCCTTTTCAGACCACAGTTCATTGATATTAAAACTTCAAAATGGGTACAAACCATTAATCTTTAACTCCAGAATTCCAGCATATATAACTAAAATTAAAGAGTTCAAACTCTGGTTATTATCTGAATTACAGTTCTTCTTAGATATTAATTACACCACAGAGATAAATAAAATAATGATATGGGACTCATTAAAAGCTTACATATATGTTAAAATACTAACTTGGTATAAAAAAGACAGAAATGGGATTCTGAATTATTAGATCTACAATCCACACTTTTGTCAGTAAAAGCTGAAAAAAAAATCGAAATTATTTGGAGATGAAAAAGAAAGTAGAAGTATTAAACAATAAATACAATGAAATTCTAACACATAAAACTAGTTTAGTTTTAGAAAAACTAAAAATTAATACCTTGGCCACTTCTCCCAAATAGCTACATAATTTATCCACAAGAATCAAAATAAAATCAAAAGCTAATAACATTAAAAGTATCTTCCATGAAAAGAAAGGGAAAAATGTCTCGGATATATGTGACATTCTTGATGCCTATAGAAATGACTATATGGAACATTTCCAAAAAGAAAATATACATATCGATCAATTAAATCTAGATGAAAAATGTTCTAATATAAAAAAATACCAGAAAAATTAAAACTAGATCTGCAAGCACCCATTTCCTACAAAGAAATTTCAGATACAATAAAAGAGGGTAAAAATAATAAAGCTCCAAGTATAGATGGCATAATTACGGAAATATATAAACTTTTACCTTCAAAGATACTGTCCCTCTTCCATAAAACTCCATTAGAAATTCAGTCACAAGCTTTAATAACACCCTCGTGGAGATATTCCTTAATCACATCAATCCTAAAGGAAAACAAATCCCCAAACCTCTGTACCTAATATAGACCTACATCATTATTAAATAATGATTCTAAGATAGTTATGACAATATTAACTAACAGAATAAAAATACCACTATACAAAACAACAAATAATGATCAAACTCGATTTGTATATCATAGACATACACATGATAATATTGAAAGAATAATTTCTCTTATAGATTATGTTAATAAAGAAAATAAAGAAACACTCATAATTGACTTAGATATAGAAAAAACCTTTGATTCCTTAAATTGGGATGATTTATTCAAAATCCTAATGCTATTTGAATTTCCTGCATCCTTTGTTCATCTCCTAAATAATATAGATACAAATAATTTAGAGTATGTCAAATTAGGTCCTTTTACCTCTAAATCTATACATATAACAAAAGGCACTAAACAAAGATGTCCCATGCCACCAATTCTATTTGCTCTGGCTATTGAAATATTGGCAGATTTAATTCATAACAATATAAAAATCAAAGGAATAAATGTTTATGAACAATACAATTCTAAAGTAATGCTATTTGCTGATGACATATTACTAACATTATCTAATACAAAAGAGAGATTAGAAGAATTAAATATATTAATTAACAAATTTTACATGACTTCCAGACTCAATTTCAATAAATCAAAATTATTTTTTTTATTTTTAAATTAAAAGTGAACTGCAGACTAAGGGGGATCACATTATAGGGAAACAAGAATCTACCTTAAAATATCTAAGAACTGAGTTATGCAAGGATAATGAAATAGTCTCAAAAAACTACAATAATATCATCACTAGAATTAAAATCTCTGTGGAAAAATGGAACAAAAAATATTGACATTTGAAGACAGACTACAGTTAATAAAAATGGTTTAACTCCTCAAGATCCTATACATATAGCCTTGGCAAAACAACTGTTACCAGAAAGGACTATACTTAAAGAAATAAATTCATGCCTAATAACATTTTTATGGATTCCCAAAAGAAACAGAGTAGCTTTAATACATCATATCAGACCATGGAAATAGGGAGGATTAAACTTTCCTGATATAGAAACATACATAAAAGTATCAATATCTAAAATAATCTCAGATTGGATAAGTCCAAATTACTCTGCAAAGTGGAAAGAATTACTAATTGTAATATCAATAAATTAATTTGATTTACAAAACAAATTTCAAATACCACATAAAAACAATCTGCCATGGCACATATTATGTACTAGTATGCAATATCACATAACTATACCCACTAAAACTCATATGATTAATTATTACATTGACTCATTTAGGAAAATTATTAATGCAAATATAGATTTAAAAATCTGGTTTGATCTTTTAACACCATTTATAGTCACAAAGAACTTTCCACATAAAATATATAGAGAAATTATTAATTCATGGGAACAGAAAGGATTTGTTTGTTGGCTCCAATGTATCAATGAACTAAAAGTTTTAGATATGCAAGTAATAAAAACAACATACAAAATTCCACAAGATAGGTTAATTTTACAGAGTACCCCCCCCCCGGATTTACAAAGCTCTTTATAGCATGCATGATTAGTCTAAGAGCTATTTTCGGCAATATGGCTGACGTGCGATCCAGGAACGAGCTCCCGGGATGTGCATGTGAGCTCTTAAGCTAATCCTGCACGGACCGAGCTCCTGTATGCAAATTACCCTCATTTGCAGGTGAAAACCATGAAAATGAGGGTAATTTGTGATCCAGGAAGCAGGCAGCAGTCAGTGCAGGATGTGTGCAGTCTGCATAAATGTACTCAGTTAGTAACCGAGTACATTTCTGCAAACTACAAAATGGAGCTATGACAGCTCCAAATAAAGGCTGCATATCATTGATGAAGCATTCCAATGGCCAAGTAGAAGGCCATTGGCATTGCAAACTGTTTAAATAATAAAAAACAACTTTTATTTAGTTCTCACCAATCTTGCCTGTTTAAGCATAGGGCAGTGGCGCGCAAATGGGATTGGGGGAAAATAATAAAACAGACCTAAAATATGCATTCTAACTAAAAGCAGTATTCTGTCATGCAAGTCAATGGCAGGCATAAGACAACCTGGCCAGTGAGTAATGGTTGCTAAGGGGGGAGGCTCAGTGTGGGACATGTAACTATGCATTAGCAGGCTAACCTATGCAAATGAGGGGAAGGATAGTGAATCCCAGATTTCCCCAGGGTGTAAGGCAGGTCCCAAGAGTGTAACAGTAGAAATAGCTGGGTGCAAGACTAGGATATAGGTGACATCATGGGGGGGGTCAGGCATACTGTAAGTGGATTGGAGCTGTGTGGCTTGGGACTGCATGTAGCTTAGCACAGCTAAGCTAGAGGTGTGTCCAAACTGCCCAGCACTCCTTACAAAGTGTAAGCGGGTGTGCGTGCCACGCACTGTGTTTCACAGGAAGAAAAAGGAAGTTAAACCAGGAAATAGCATCTCTGTGCACATTTGAGCACTCTGTGTGTTGCGCACACAGACTTAAACAGGGAGGCAATGGGAAGGGAAAACAGCAGTAGGAAGGTAGTCAAGGAGAACTAGCTGAGCTGCCAGGTGAAATGTATCAGAATCAGCTAATTACACAGGCAGCAGACCAGCCCAGCCTAGAACACCACTATAAACCAAGCAAACACCTTCCCATTGGTTTTTCCACACTCTACACCACTGGTGTATACAAGCGGGGAAATTTTAACAAATAAACCTACAAAATGAGAAGGGTTGCAACAGGCAACATAGAACAACATGTGCAAGAGGCTGAGGGTGGTGAGGATGTGAATGTTGCCGAACAACCCACAGTGAGAAGACAGAGAAGAGTGTGCAGACCCAGGGTAACCTACCAGGGGCTACACGAGATGGAAATAGTGGAGAGCTATAGGGTAGACAGAAACCTCCTACAGCAAATCATTGAGCTGTGCAGGCCACACCTGACACACCACACTGGCCGAGGGGAACCCATCCCAGTGGATACCAAGATATGTGTAGGCCTAGGTATACTAGCCACAGGTACCTCCTAAAGCACAACTGGGGATATCATGGGTATCTCACAGGCATCAACATCCAGAGTATTCCACCAGTTCCTGGATGCCATGTCAGCACATGCCAGTGAGCACATATATTTCCTCAACACATGTGAGGTGTTGACCAGCAATATGCGTCTCTTCCACCAAATAGCAAACTACCCTGGGGTAGTGGGTGCTATAGACTGCACACACTTATGCATCAGAGCACCACCCAGTGAGCAGGGTAGGGCCTACATCACCCACAGGGGCATCCCCTCCAGCAACTTCCAGGCCGTATGTGATGCCCAGGGCATTATACTGAAAGTGTGTGCTGGCTGCCATGGAAGCTATGATGATTCACACATATGGCAACTGATTCAGCTGTACCACAGATTTGCTGATGTGGACATCTCCTACGGTCACCTAGTGGGGGATGTTGGGTACCCACTGGAGCCATGGCTGATGACACCCATCAGAAATGCACACACACCTGAACAACAACGCCATAATGAGGCATACGCACAGGCCAGACATATAATAGAGCATGTGTTGGGGATGCTTAGGTCACGGTTCCAGTGTCTGGACACATCCAGTGGAGCCCTGAAGTATTCACCAGCTACATGTACCCAAATTGTTATGGTATGTGCTATACTACACAATATGATCCTGTGAAAACAGCTGCAGCAGGAACAGCATTGGGCAAGGCCACACAGCCCCCCATCAATGCCAAGGCCTGTACAGGCACAGAGTGACTCGGAGGAGGAACAACCTGAGCCTGGCCCAGTAGGCAGAAGGGGGTGTGTCCAGTATGGCCTGGCCTTGGCAAAGAGGTAATGCATACCATATGCACTGACACAGTAGGGACCCAGGGAATGACACCTCTCTCTGACTCACACCACAGACAGTAAAAGGGATGCCAAACATGACACTACCTGTGCCCAACCATGTATAGGGAGTGTACTATGTGCATCCAACATAGGCAGCCCTCCAGCACCATCCTCAAGTCTGGCACACCCTCAAGGTAAGTCAATCAACCTACCAATTGCTAAATGTAGTAGAATTTGTTTTTACCTGTAGCTATGGTGTGGATGTAACCATGAAAGGGAATTGGGTGGCCAAATGTCAAGCCAGCAGACAGTAGACACTCATAGTGGCATCATGACATCTGTAGCACATACTGGAGTCACCATAGTAGCCAGTACTAAACAGGGTGACAAAACCCACTACAGGAAATGGCCTGAGTGACATGGGTGTCCATAAGTGCCACACATGCCAGTCAGGAAGGTTCACATACCCAACAACAGTCTCAGCCAGCAGGACAGGTGAAGACAAACACAAAAAAATGCTGTACTATGGCCTCTGAATGTGCCCTATGGGTAACCCCTCCCCCAGGCCTACACAGGCAGACCACAGCAGGCCAGGCAGTTGGATGTAAGTAGTGAAGGCTAGGAAGTCAGAAACTAATATGTAGGTAATCAAAGCTAGGATCTGTAGTACACTGGTAAGCCTCTAGCCAGCAGGATAGGTAAGACTACAGACTGAAATGGAGTACCTGACATGCCAGTACAGGCCTAGCAAATGTGTACAAGTGTCAGGTGCGCCCCCCATCCAATGTACACTTATAGTAAAAGTCAGGTGTGCCCTCCCACTCCTGTGTAGAACAGTAGAAACAGTCAGGTGTCCCCCCTGCTATGCAGAAATGTAACAACAGTCAATGCCAAATGACTGATGGATACCCTGCAGACACAGCATGCTACCTGTCAGTGTACAACACAAAGGTCAGCACCGCAGTACAAACTACCTGGACGTGATCCACACATGAAACACAGCTGGCCATACTGGGCATGCTCACACACTTAAACACATGAAGGCCATGTCTGCAAACACCAGTAGACCAGATGTATCTGGCAGTCGCAGTTCTCAGTGCAGGCACATGTCAGTATGTGCCACTCCTGCCTTGCACTCACAGTGGATAGGAATACAGACACATATGTAAGGACAACACACTATAATAAACCACAGGTACACAGGCATAGATGTGTGGAAGAGGGTGACTGTGACAAAGAGCCATGCAGGCCTGTCCCAACTGGCACATAGCCAAAGGGCCCCAACACATGAGGTGTGGATGTAACCCACTGCAGATACTAGCCACCAGTACCTGTTAGCATGACAGACTATGTGGTGCATGTGCCAGCTTTGCAACAAGACTGTACAAGGAAGTAGCCATCTAGTAGCAGTATACACATACCTGTGACATATGACCCAGTCTGTGCCCACATGTGGCATGTCAACCCATACATGAATGGGGTATGACACATGCACACACTGCCCTCCCCATAGCAGTAGTATGACAAGCCTGCGGAGGTCATCCAATGTGAATTGCACCTTTGGAGAGCTATAGCTCAGTAAAATGCATGGCACATCCCATAACTGTGTACTGCTGTAGTGATAAACTAGTTAGGTAATAGTACTAACCCCATACCTTTCAATTGTGTGAGTGTGTGTTTGTGTATGTGCCTGTCAGTCTCTGAATGTGTAGAGAGAAATGCTTGTTAGGCTACTCAAACTCCGTACAATACATATACTCTACTTTGGCAAGGCTGCTGATGTCACTCACCTGGAAATACACCTCTGGGAAAGTGATAGCCCAATAATCACCATAGCATGTTCTGTAACTGCGTACTGCTGTAGTGTGGTAAACTAGTTAGGTAGGTGTTTGAACCCCAAACCTGGCAACTGTTTGTGTGTAAATCTGTGTGTGTCTGACTGAGTAGAGAGCAATGCTTTTTAGGCTACTCACACTGAGTACAATACATATACTCTACTTTGGCAAGGCTGCTGATGTCACTCACCTAGAAATACACCTCTGGGAAAGTGATAGCCTAGTAATCGCCGTAGCACATCCTGTAACTGCGTACTGCTGTAGTGTGATTTAGAATGGTGGTAGGGTTCCATCTCCATCCATGGTAGTTCTGGATGTTTTGTGTGTGTTTCAGTGTCTGTGTATGGAGCAATGCATTATAGGCTACTCACTCATAATACATTACAAATGCCCTACTTTGGTAATCCTGCTGATGTCATTAATTGTGAAATACACCTTTGGGGAAGATGTACTTCAGTAATGTCTGTGGCACGTATTATTACTGTGTAGTGTAGTAAATTAGTTAGGTAGGGGTTCTACTCCCAGACATGACAGATGTGTGTGTGTGTGTGTGTGTTTGTAACTTATATCCTGCGTAGAGGTGGTTGTGAGTGGGTGACACCTGTGGGCAATGTGGAGGTGTTTTGCCTATTTCATTTATGGTGGCCCTACTATATATCACAATGTCAACCATACAGGGATAACAGATGTAAATAGCCGAGAGGCTGGGGTGCAAAGCCATACCCATACATGTGACACCAAGGTCAGCCAGTCACAGTTAGCAACCCCAGTGTGCCTTCACATGTGACTCACAATGGACATACCATGCCTGACAACCTGCCCTGTATGGATAGATGACACTGACATCAGGGAATGATGCTGTTAGCATGCTATCAATGTAGGTGCAGGGTAAACCTGCTGACCATTACCAGTCCCTGCCACAGGTCGGCAAGACTGGCATATCTGATGATAACCTGTGTTCGCAGCATGAGCCAGACACCCAGGTAGGGTCCACATGTCACTGTGCATGCATGTGGGAGGTGTGCACATCCTAGACACCATCCAAGTCATGGACTAGGGAACACATACATGGCATGTGATGCACAGCATTGGCCACACACACAATAGTTACTCAGGTGACTGGATGAGGGATACAATACCCACCTGTGTGGGCAAATGCAGAAGCTACAAGCCTGAGCCACAATGCAGACCATATTCATGTGGCCTGATGCAAAGGTATACCCATCCCCTACCCTTGTATAGCCTGCTGGCACTCCTGACCACCACAGACCCGCACAGACATGCACCCATGCATGTCTGAACTGGCACCCCGTGTGTTTGTGTGTGTGTTGTATGGTACATATGTCCACATCCACATGCACTACACCCCCCAGGGCACAATGAAGCATGCTGTCTGATGTCTGACACCCCCTCATACTCACTGCCCATACGACCTCCATATGACCCGTATGGTGCATGTGTTCCCTGCACATTGATGTGCTGTGGCAATCCCACTAGTGATGAGTTGCAATCATGGCCCTGCCAAGTGTGTTAATGTGTGTGCATTCCTGTGAGAGTGTGCCTGTGTTGACGCTGGCACCTGTTCATGCAGACAGGTACATGTATGTCACCTACTGTATATTTACCGTATCACTGTTGCAGATGTCACTCACCATCACATACATGTTCTGAGTGCTTCCCCACTAGATAACTCATGTGGCGCATCCAATAACTACATCAGACTATGATAACACTACAAAGCTGTTGGGAGTTTGATACCCTGTGCTGGTAGATGTGTGACAAAAACATGCTTGAGTTTTACCCTTCCACCCCTCCCTGACATATATTTGCCTCTGTCTGCCTCCCCCACTCCCTCTCTGGTGGATGTGTAGGCCCACACCTGCTTTGCTTAGGCAGCAGCTTGTGTATTTCAGCTGATGGCCTCTGCACAAATTGCAGCCCTCCCCTAGCTGATTGCATGTGGAACAGCTGTGGTAACATTCCCATAGCCAACTGCATGGAAACACACTCCAATATCTGGGAACATCATGGTGGTGTTGGCCCTTGTCTGTCACTGTGAGCAGAAACTAGAACTGTCATTTGGCAAACAACATCTCAGATGGTTTGGGGGATTTACCTCTAACAACATACACTGTGGAAAGAGGGCAACAAACAGGAGGGGGATGTGCCTGACCTGACTACAGACTGTAATTGCTGCTATACTGCATTTGGAGTAATGTTGGTTTAACAGTGTTTGTCTGAATATGCCTGTCGTACATGTAGTAATACCTGCCATGCCAGTGCCATGTATATGAGGAATCCCCATCTGCAGGGTCATCTGCAGACTGGGCAGTGTTGTGCCTTTGGTGTCATGTGTTAGCCACGGAGAATCTGTCTGTAGACTGCAGAAGGTAGTGTGAGGATTGCAGTCTGTAGATGGTGAAGGCTGTGACAGTTACTGACTACATATCCATCATTGGACATATGTTGCAACAAACCCTGTTACAATGGTAGATTTATGAGGGTATCATAGCAACATGTCTATACTGGCCCTGTGTATGCACTATCAGACACACCTCTGTCAACCTTTGTACATATGTCGTGCATGAAGTGGTGCATACGTGCTGTACACCGTAAATAGTGTCATCATATCTGATAACAAGCCAGGGATATATCAGATTGCTACATATGTCATGTACAATAGGGTTACATTTCATGCCATAACCTGGACATTCTGGGGATGTTTGTACAGTACTGAGGTTTGTGTAGTGATGGTGAATGTCAGCAGTGTGTGTATTGTTAATATGTACTTTGGCCTGTCTACAGACTGTGGTAGATGTCATTGTTCTAGCTCCCCTTCTATCTGATGTTACATGCTGCCCCATTGCATGGTACCGTTTTACCGTACATGTTTGTAGGGCCATACACACACATGTTCCATACCAAAGACAGCCATCAGACCAAACTGTGTAGCAGCCCAGTATATGTAGGGTCATTCTGTGAGTGGCACATATGAGGATGGTGTAGAACAGATAGTCCATATACTGTACTATTATGCTAGCATACCATATGTGGCTGTGGCTGTGTTCACATTGGTTGTGGTTATGTACTGTCACACAGGTGTATCCTACCCTGTGCTGTGACACGGCTGTCGAGCCTGCTATATATGCAGGTTCTGTACAATGATATCCTTAGGATGTCTGTCAGTAGCCAATGGCGCACATGTTATGAGTAGATGTCACCTTCCACACACACCATGTCTGTGAAGACAATCTCAATGACAGTAGCAATAGTCTATTAATATACCTGATATACATACCTGATGTCCCCTTGCACTATGACTTTGGGACTATATGGGCTGGGGTAGGGCTACACTCCATGTCCAGGACATATGGTGGAAATATATGGACATGTACTTATCCAGATAGTATATATATATATATATATATATATATATATATATATATATATATATATATATATATCTGAGTACACATGTGTAGTACTTCCAATTACCACTGTCATGGTAACCACCCACTATGAATCCCTACATCATGTGGGCATAAACCCTGTACATTCCCTGTGTGATGGACATCTTTCCTGTGTGTGGGCATCAACATTACAGACAGCAGGTAGCAATACCTCTTACAGGAGAACTGGCACACTCAGGGCAGCCACATATATGTAGGAGGATCAGGACATACAGACTGTGAGTAGAGTGGTGTTATGCTTTGTATACTACTGGTGTTACAGGGTGTGTGTGTGTACATACTAGTTTCCCTTGGAATGCAGTCTGTCTGCATAGCTCACTACTGTGGGCCTATTCTCTAGCTGGACAGAGGTGTGCCTATCATGTGTTGTCTGTCCACCACACAGGTCCTGTGTCAAATATTACACTGGCAGTGTGTGTGTTGCATGCTATCAGTACATGGCTACATCCATTTGTGTTCCTAATGTCTTATTCCTGCATAAGGGTATGTTGCAACACATCCTGTAACACCAGCAAGTTCCAGGGTGTGTAACAGCAATAATGCGAGTATGGCCCTGTGTTCCTGCCTTTGTCCTCCACATATATGGCAGGCTTTGTCCTGCTGTGATACAGTAAGGGGTTGTTAGGTAATGGACTATCATTACATACTGCTAGCATTCCTGCTATCATCCCAGTCATAACGTGGGCTCCCACAACATTTGTTGGTCAGGGCCATACATGTGACAGATACATTGACATTACCACAAGTAATGAATGTCCTCCTAGGGCTTTACTACAGGGTGTAATTGGAGGCTGCTGAACTACATCTGATATTGTTGATTGTTACTTATCTTGCAAGCAAATCCTTTGTATACTTTTGTACGAATTGAAGGGTTTGGCCTGGACACCATCGTATGCTATATATCCGCACTGTCTGAATCTATTGTTTTGTGTGGGCCTTGCATCCATCACTGGTTATATACATCAGATTTTATGTGCCGTCAGTAATGGCATACATTATTGTATGGTACACAACTAAAGGTTGTCTGTGTATACATACATGTGTGTCATGTCAGGTCCTTTGAACTGTGCGTGGGTATATGTGCAATGTAAGTATTCTTTTTGTGGGGCTGGTTGCCACACTACACATGTCACAGGGACCAGTTACAGGGCTTGTGGCTGAGGGATATGCATTGCACCCAATGCGTCCACACTACTTCTACATATGTATGGCTACTAATACCATTTGTCTGTGTATATGTGTATGTACCCATATATCTCATATATCTTATATATATATATATATATATATATATATATATATATATATATATATATATATATATACATACCTGCACATGATTGTCAATGTATAGATGTGTGTGCATATCTGTACCATTGTAATGTGTACACCTTCAACATTGCACATTCCCTGCGGTACAATGGCTTTTCTGCATGAGATGTTACAGATATTGCCCTGACATGTACAGGTGACTTGGATTACTGTTGGAGCATTGTAGCTGTGTTGTGGTGGATCTTGATGTCAAGTACTGCATGTGCTGGATATTGGATTGCACAGCATATCAGTTAGGCTGGGGGGTTAGATAGCATAATTACCAGGTGTCCCTCATTTGTGCCCCCACCCCCATTAACTGTGCTCATGGTCTGTTATGTTGTACAGAGTGGGCCAGGAGTCCGTTCCGATGTGTAAATCATATACACATGTCTATCTCTATATATTAATATATATATATATATATATATATATATATATATATATATATATATAGCTACATAATTATATATGTGAAACCCCCATATATAGAGGGATAGAACTGGACATTGATATAGCTCTAGATATGTATATGCATTTTTATATATATATATATATATATATATATATATATATATATATATATATTTATGGTTCTGTTATATATATATATATATATATATATATATATATATATATATATATATATATATATATATATATATATATATATATAGATATGTACACTGAACATATTCATCTATCTATGAACAATTGCTGTTATATGGTTATTTGTGAGTCATACATACACATATATATACCTATAGCTGTCTATCTGTCTACATTTATAGATGTATATCTGTCCATATGTCCATGCATATTCAGCTTATATGTGTGGCCTGTACCTCGTTCTCTTGGCAATTGACATGGATGACTTTAGGACTTCGGTCAGTCATTCGTGCCGACACGTTCGTGTTTCAGACTTATCATCTCCTTCAATATGTGGGCATTCCAGAGGCTGTATATTTTGTTTCTGGGCAGAACACCGGCTGTCGGATACAGAGTGCGTAACTGACATTTGAGCGGTTGTACACAGGTATGCGCGGGTGTGTGTGGGTTTGCGCAGAGCTAAGCAATGCTAACCTCCGCTTGCATTTCCTTAGGCTCGGCTGGCATCTACTTTGCTTAATCTATGTAGGCAATGCTTACCCCCATGCAAATACACATGCACATGCTTACAACTGCGTATCCACACGTACTACTGCTGTTTTGCTCTTACAACTGCTTACTAGTGCCTTAGTCATTCTGACACTTCACATGTGCATTTGAGGCAGTACTCCTGTGCAAATATAAATGTTATTTAGTAGGTTATACAGCACAATGATGTTAACATATGAATTTCACATGGAAAATAGAATGTGCTGCAGTGGGACTCGAACCAGGAATGAGTGCGCCTTAGGCAGATGCTCTGCCCACTACACTATTGCTGTTCTGCTTCATTTGCATATGTCTACCATAATGACATATCCATGTTCCTTTCCACCAGCCCCAGATCCCCACGTACACAGCATCCATCCATTCCCCAGTTGCTAGCCCTGCCATACTACACCTTCACACATTTCCCTTTCTGCATGTCTCGGTACTCCTCCAGTATACTGTCCTCACCCAAGCGTCTGCAGGCTCTTCATCCGTTTAGTCCACTTATGTATCAGCCTTCCCTTGATCCTCTTCCGATACTGGTGGAGACATCGATGTGACCCACAGCTGTTGGTTCATCCTGCCAGGGACGGACCTGTTGTTGTGTCAAGAGTAGACCTAGCTGGTCTACAATGTTTCTCCCACTGGTAGCATACTGCCAGGATTTTGTGTAGCAATGGTTTGCTCACACACCTGGCCAGCCTCATCTCCAGTTCCACGGAACCAACGCCCCAGGTGTGACATACTGTGCATGAAGCATGCTCATATGCCCCCACGGTGTGCACCATATATCATTATTCCCTTTGGTATTATGCAGGACTACTGTTCTTACAGTATGATTGGACAGGCACTGTTCTGTGATGCACATAGACTGCTTATAATACTGTGGTTGAGCAATGGACACGTGTGCTGATATTAATCTACACACTTATATACATTTCCTATACTGTTGGATGACTGTGCTGGATGATGCGTTTGTGAGCACAGCAGCTGAATGTGTATCCACCATGGCTTAGTGGAACTCATGTCAACTATATTGTGCAGGGTCGGAGGTTTTCAATCTGGCAGTTCAGATTATTTTGTTAATGGCCACAACAACAGCCAGTGGCTACAGAGTGACTAAGGCACTTTAGAACATTTGTAGATGGATATGCACTGTTTTTTTCAATGCACAGCATTGCTGACCTCTGGTTGTGGCATCTTGCACTGAGTTAGCCTCTACATTGCTTCACCAGTGTGGTAATTGCATACCGGCGGCCAAACAGGCTTACACCCACTTGCTCCCGCATACACACTCGCAACTTTGTGTATTTAGTTCACATTTGTCAACCGGGACAATCCAACTGTGTGCTTGTCCATTATCAGCAGTGGCCTGGGGATTTGAACTCCACATTGCCCCAGCTACTTATTCCAATTAATACTGGAGTGTTCACATTCATAGAGGGTTACAGATGTAACATAGCTACGTCCCCCATTCTTCATGCTTAGTTTACGTTAAAATTTCAGTATTATCCATGCTTAGGTTCATAGGTTCATAGGTAGGTTCTAGGCTATCTGCCTGAGGGCATTTATAAGCCTAGCCCGAGTGTGTCGGCTTTCGCCACCCCATTGATTAATTAACTGATCCTCTTTCAAGCACAGATAATGAAATGATCCCAGGGGTGTATTTTCTGTTACCCATCCACTCATCGAGGTTTCTCTTGAAGAGTGTTAGTGAGGGGCTCTGCCTGATGTGATTTAGAATTTTGTTGCAAAGATGGGGAGTCCCTGTGACAGGAATTTATCCCTCCAGCATGTTGTATTTATTGTTGTGGTGAGGTTTAGCTCACTAGAGCATGTGGCTTGCAGTGACTTGGATTTCTTTAGGTGGAGCATGTCCATCAATTCTGAGTTGGACATGGCTTTGTAAGTCAGGCGGAGATCACCTCTAAGTAAGCGATATGCCACTGAGTACAGCTGGTGTTTTTTCAGTCTGGCTGCATAGGACATATGTTTGAGGCCAGTAATCCTCTTGGTGAGGTACTTTTGTGGTCTTTCCAGCTGTTGGAAGTGTCTTGTGAGGTATATCCCAATTGGGGCATTGTACTCTATGATGGGTCTAATGAGCGACGAGCAGAAGGGCGCTATAACCTCTTTATTTATATATATATATATATATATATATATATATATATATATATATATACATACATACATACATACACACACATATACATATATATATATATATATATATATATATATATATATATATATATATATATATATATATATATATACATACACACACACACACACACACACACGCACGCACGCATGCACACACACACACACACACACACTCACACACACACACACACACACACACACACACACACACACACACACACACACATATATATATATATATATATATATATATATATATATATATATATAAATATATATACGGGTCTCCTTTAGATTACCAAACCGACACTTCACCGACATGCAGAAGACCGAGACGAAACGACCGACAGGTAAGTTGACCGAAACGGTGATTTGCCGACAGCTGAAAGACCGACAAGGGTAACATGTGAGCGTGACTCGGTAAGTGTGCGATAGTGATGGATTTAGGAGCAGTCAGGTAAGTGTGCAATATTGTGGGATTTTGGGTTAGGGTGTGGGAAAGGTGAGTGTGCGGCAGTGTCGGAGTTAGGGTTCGGGTAAGCTAAGTGTGTGATAGTGATGGACTGTAGTTTAGGGACGGGTTAAGTGAGTTAGGTTTAGAGTGCGGGTAGGGTGAGTGTGCGATAGTGACGGGCTTTATGTTTTAGGGTGGGTTAAGTGAGTTAGGGTTAGGGTGCAGGTAGGTTAAGTGTGCGATAGTGACCGTCTTTAGGTGTAGGGGTGGGTTAAGTGAGTTAGGGTTAGGGTGCGGGTAGGGTAACTGTGCGGTAGTGTCGGACCTTAGGGTTAGGGTTTGGGTTAAGGTTAGTGGATATGTCATTGTGTGTCGTGTAGTTTACGTTGTTTGTGTCAGTGTAATGGTGTTCGGTTTTGTGAGTTGTCGGTGTTGTGTGTTTTGTTATTTGGGGTCGGTGTTTTGTGTGTCGGTGAATTGTCGGTTCGGTAATGTAAAGTAGACCCATATATATATATATATATATATATATATATATATATATATACACACATACACATATTATACATGTTTTATATAGATATATATATATATATATATATATATATATATATATATATATATATATATATATCAAAAACAGTCACTGAGCCCAGAACACATAAATATATATATATATATATATATATATATATATATATATATATATATATATATATAAAATATCCCAAAGTACTTAATATCCCTACTTTGGGATATTTTATATATATATATATATATATATATATATATATATATATATATATATATATATATATACGCATATACATGTATATATATATATATATCTATATATATATATATATATATATATATATAAACACACACACACACACACTATATATATATTAAGTCAGGTTTACATGTCAGGTATGACTGTTGACAAAGGTCAGTTTAAGGTCTGGATAGGTTACATGCAGGTATTCAGGGTAGGTGTAGTCATTCCATACCTGTGTGGTACAGTAGAGGGGACTAGTGAAGGAGTAGGTAGATAGGTAGTGGGGGTGACATTATAACTGTATAGTAGCTTGTAGGAATAATTAGATGGGGAGCAATAGGGAAGGTTTGTCGGATGCTGGGATTTGTATGTGAGGCAGGACAAGAGGTGCCAGTTTCACTAGTTGATGTAGTGGTATAGAGTGTGAGTTGGGGGGAGGGTTTTGCAAGGTGGTGAGCCTGTGCTGATCCAAGTGTGCTTATGGTGTTCCTTCATGTATTATTTACATGTGTCCTGTAGTACAACTGAGATACTACGTGTGGTCTGGAGGTTCCAGATACTGGCAATATAGTGGTGGAAGAGGGTGTCACCTACGTGTAACCTTAAACATTAATAGAAATGGAACAGGGGCTGATAAGTACGTGGTGTGCATGGGACACAAAGGGGGGTGTTAGTAGTGGGATTATCCAAGGATGTGCAGGATGGCTGCAGTGAAGGTTCACAGCTGGCCATGCCATCTACAACAACAGCTGTGCATATACACTGCATTTGGTGTTTGCGTTGGACACTCACACCCCTGTATGGGGGTGAGGACTACAATAATACCTTGTGGTGCCGATTAGATCGGCTTACATGCCTACAGTGGAGTGTTGTGACCATGTATTCTTAGGTGTTATGTAGTGGGTTATGCAACAACACATATGGTTATATTGTACTTTGCCATGTAAACTGGACTGTGCTGCAGTGGGACCCATATCAGGAATGGCTGCCCGTTAGGCTAAAGCATACCTGTCAACTGTACAGTTTTCGCAGACTGTCCAGAGTTATGCTTCATAATTTTGGTGTGTTCCTCTTATAATCTGCACCTGTCTGGCAAATACCTGGGAAATGAAGTCATTAAATAAAGACAAGTATTTGAGTTTAAGACTCCACATCCTTCAGAAGAGTCATACTAATGCATAACCTATTATTCTATCAGCTTTCTAAGGTTGTTAGTGGAATATTTAATTTCTGTCCCTATTTGTCCCCCCAACAGTTTAGGTTCTGTCCAGAGGTATTGCTCTAAGAGGTTGAGAGGTATGGGCAGAAGCTCTACCCAATTCTCAATATTACTTACATCCCCTGGACGGTCTGAATACAACTACGCCAGCCAACACCTGCATACCCATAGTTCCCCCACTTGGTCCTCCTCTACAGCACTCATCCTTACTGTGGCCACAGGTGGAGTCTAACCACACCACTACACACTGCCCACTCTCCACGTCTCGGGACCCATGTCGTACATTGTCTTGACCCATGGGTCATCAGGCTTGCCCAACCTAGTAGTCCGTGTACGTACACGGCCTGGTTAGATAAATCATTACAGGGACTGACTTCGATCATTATCAATTTTTGGGGGTTCCACAAGGTACATTCATGTCTTTGTTTCAAGATTAGACCTGGCGGGTCTCTCCCACTGGTAGTATCCTGCCTGTAGTCTGGGAAGCAGTGGTGTGTTTACTTGTATTGTGTGTTTGTATGTTTCACCTGTCTAGCTGGGGGGGCTTGATGCTATCTGTTACACGTTTGTTGATTGGACTATTCACCCCCATTGGCACGGCCTGTGAACATATGTAATTCTTAACTGCTGTATCATATCCTAGCTATATATGTGTGTATGTTTACACACATATATACATATATATATCTACATATTTATATACATATATATCTGTACATGTATGTATATATATATTTATTTATATATATATATATATATATATATATATATATATATATATATATATATTGCTGTATATATCTAGATATATATATATATATATATATATATATATATATATATATATATATATATATATATATATATATATATCTCTAACGACATATGGATGTATGGGAGTCTGCATATGTATATATCTATATGTGGGTATTTAATTATATTCTGTCTCTGTATGCATACATTTGTACTATGGAGAAGGAGAGGTATATCTCCATGTAGGTATGGGTATATATACACACACACCTCTACATTTTACTTTTACATCTGGTTATTCCATTCTTTGCCATGTACAATAGACTGTGCTGCAGTGGGACTCATAGCGGGAGTGGCTGCCCGTTGGGTGGTGGCTCTGGCTAATGCACACTATTGCTTACATCCCTGTGGTGGTCCACATAGAACCACTCCAGTCAACACCTGCACAGCTAGGCCCATAATTTCATACCCATAGCTTCCAAACTGCACATCCTCTTCGGCACTCTACTTATTCCAGGTGCAGGTCGGGTCTGGCCACACCAGTATACACTACCCACTCCCTACTTCTCTGGACCTATCATGTATGTCGTCTCGCCCCATGGTTCATCAGGCTTTCCCTACCTTGTAGACCAGAAACATGTGTGGCCTGCCGTTGGACATCGGTATAATGGCTGGAAGCTCGAAAATCATTGAATTTTTGGGGGTCCCACAAGAGACATTCATGCCTTTGTTTCAAGATTAGAATTGGCGGGTCTCTCCCACTGGTAGTATCCTGCCTGTAGTCCGGGAATCAGTGGTGTGTTTACTTTTATTGTGTGTTTGTATGTTTCACCGGTCTAGCTGGGTGGGGGGGGTTGATGCTACGTGTTACACTTTTGTTGATTGGACCCCTCACCCCCATTTGCACGGCCTGTGAACATATGTAATTCTTAACTGCTGTATCATATTCTAGCTATATATGTGTGTATATTTACATACACACACACACACACACACACACACATATATATATATATATATATATATATATATATATATATTTATATATATAAATATAACTATATAAATATATATCTGTATATGCATACATATATATATATATATATATATATATATATATATATATATATATATATATATATATATATATATATATAGGTTCATAGGTTCATAGGTTCATACTAGGCTATCTGCCCTGCCCAAGGGCATTTATAAGCCTAGCCCATAGTTATGTGGCTTTCGCCACCCCTTTAGTTTGAATAAAAACTATGCCTAAATATATACATTTGCAGACACCCATACATCCATATATATATTCTGTCTATGTATGCATACATTTGTACTACGGAGAGGGAGCGGTATATCTCCATGTAGCTATGGGTAGATATACACACACATACGTCTAATGCATATCATATATATAAAACCACATATGGATGTATGGGTGTCTGCAAATGTATATATCTATATGTGGGTATTTATATATATATTCTGTCTATGTATGCATACATTTGTACTACGGAGAGGGAGCGGTATATCTCCATGTAGCTATGGGTAGATATACACACACATACCTCTACATATTTACATCTACATCTGATTATTCCATTCTTTGCCATGTAAAATAGATCGTGCTGCAGTGGGACTCGTAGCGGGTGTGGCTGCTCATTGGGCGGCGCTTCTGCCCAATGAACACTATTGCTTACATCCCTGGGGCTGTCCATATAGACCCACTCCAGCAAACACCTGCACACCTAGACCCATAATTACCTACCCATAGTTCCCCCACCCGCATCTCCTCTACAGCACTCATTCTTCATCTGGGTACAGGTTGGGTCTAAACACACCACTACACACTGCCCACTCTCCACTTCACGGGACCCATCTCGTACATTGTCTCGACCCATGGGTCATCAGGCTTTCCAACCCTTGTATTCTGGGTATGTACACACCCCGCCTTGATAGGTCATCGCACGGGATTCCTCCTATAACAAGACAATTTTTGGGGTGTCCCGCAAGGGACGCTCCTGTCTTTGTTCCAAGATTAGATTTCACAGGTCCACTGTGCCCCCCCCCCCCCCGGTTGTATCCTGCCTGTGGTCTGGGGAGCAGTTGATTCTTTACATTGTTTGTGGGGTTTTTTGTATGTTTCCTCTGTCTGGCTGGGGGGGGGGGAGTTCATGCTACATGTTACACGTTTCTTGCTTGAGCCCCTCACCTCCATTGGCATAGCCTGTGAACATATGTCATTCTTGGGTGCTGTATCTTATCATAGGTATATATCTGTGTATATCTACTCACAGACACACACACACACACACACACACACACACACACACATATATATATATATATATATATATATATATATATATACATATATATATATATATATATATATATATATATATACATCGATACAATTCCCCACTCGGGTATCATTGAAAAACTCATCAGCTTAAATATTAACCCATACATCACAAGATGGGTTGCAAACTGGCTGAGTGACAGAACCCACAGGGTCAGAGTTGCTGGCGCCATGTCAGACTCAAAGCCTGTCACTAGTGGTGCCCCACAGGGCTCAGTCCTAGGCCCACTCTTGTTTGGCATCTACTTCTCCGAAGTACAAGCAAACACAGGAGGGTTATGGCTGACAAAGTTTGCAGATGACTGCAAACTGGGCGCCATAGTAGAAAACACATCTGACACAGATATCCTTCAGAAGGGTCTCACAGAAACAGATAACTGGTGCCAGAGCCATGGCCTAAAGTTAAATGCCAAAAAATGCATAGTCATACCCTTCGGGAAAAACAAGGTTACCCCTAGCTACCAAATAGGTGGCAATCCACTGAGCACAGAAGAAGTTATCAGGGACCTGGGGACCCAGGTTGATAGTAGTCTGTCATTCGACACCCATGTAGCTAAAGTAGTTAGGAAGACCTTCTACATTGCCCACCTTATCATGAAGGGATTCTCATCTAGATCAAGGGAGGTCATTGTCTCCCTCTACTCATCACTCATCAGACCAATGATTGAGTACAATGCCCCATTCGAATGTATCTGACCCGACACTTGCAGCAGCTGGAGAGGCCACAAAGTTCCTCACCAAAAGGATAAAGGGTCTCAAAAATCTGTCCTATGCTGCCCGACTGAAAGAACTCCAGCTCTATTCAGTCGCATCCGCTTGCTCAGAGGTGACCTTTGCCTAACATACAAGGCCATGTCAAACCCAGATTTGATGAATATGCTTCACCTCAAAAATCTAGATCCATCAGAGCCACAAGGTGGAGACTTAAACCTCGACACGGCTATTAATAGGACGTGCTGGAGGGATAGATTCATCACCCAAAGACTCCCTATGCTGTGGAACAAAATCCCGGTATATGTGAGGCAGAGCACCTGCTGGCCTTGTTCAAGAGAAATCTTGACCAATGGATGGGAGATCGCAGATATACCCCAGGGATTACCTCAGTGTCACTGCTCGACAGAGGCACAGCAAAATAATGGGTATAGTTCCCCATACTAAAGGGGTGGCGTAAGCCACAAAACTATGGGCTAGGCTTGTAAATGCCCTTGGGCAGATAGCCTAGTATGAACCTATGAACCTATATATATATATATATATATATATATATATATATATATATATATATATATATATATATATATATACATATACATATACATATATATATATATATATATATATATATATATATATATATATATATATATATATATATATATATATATATATATATATATTCTTATATATATATGTATATGTCTGCATACATATATATGTACATATTGCTGTATATATATCTAACAACATGTGGATGCATTGGTGTCTGCATATGTATATCTGTATTTGTGGGTATTTATTTATATGTCTATCTATGTATGTATACATTTGTACTACAGAGAGGGGAGGTATATATCTATATAGTTATGAGTATTCATACAAACACATATACCTCTAATTCTTTAGCTACATATCTGGTAATGTTGACTGGTATTGCTGGATACTGTGTTTTGTATGCATACCGGCCAACCTTGTGTGCCACGTATGCTTTGCGATACCTATGACTGACTCTGTCAGTGTACACAGACCCACACGTGACACTGGACATTTTATAAGGTGTGCTTAAGGCACTTTCAAGCAGCTGTGAGTGGGTTTGCGCAGAGGTTAGCACTGCTAACTTCCGGTCACAGTGTGTTACACACAGTTAGTGTCTCCTTTGCTTGATCTGTGCCGGCAATGCTTCACCCCACCCAAACGCACTTGCACATGCTTACATATGCTTACTGCTACTTATCTGTGCTTACTCCTCATTACTGCTGACTTATTCATTATGGTACTGACTCTTCACATATGCATTTCATGCAGTACTCCAGTTCACATTTCAGTGTTATTTATATTTATTTATTTATTGACATTTGTTAACCGGGTTTGTCCAACTGGGCTTGTGGCCCATTTTCAGTGGTGACCCAAGGAGAAAAGCTCCAGTAGTACATTTTTAAACAAGTACAATTTTAAACAATATTGATATAATAGCAGTTATAGCAAAAAGATTCACATATGTTGGGTTACATGCATAAAGTTAAAGTTGCATTAAAAAGAAGCTAAGTAACATAATTTTACATTGATATAGTTCAATAGATCAACAATAACATTTTTTGTTTGTATAAAATTATGCAAATGCATAGTAGACACATTGGAGAGAGGGGTGTAATGAGGTACTAAATATGGTCCTTTGTGGGTACATAAAGGGAAGGAAGACTAGGTAGGGTCATGGCAAGGGCAGGTTCTGGAATTGAGAAAATAAGCTTTTAGTTCATTTTTCAAGTGTGAGGTGTGGGAGACTGAACGTAAGTCAAGGGGAGGTTTGTTCCAAGCATGGGCAAGGGAGTGTTTGTAGAGTAGTTTGCCTACTGACCTTTTTGGGTGGTAGACATCAAGTAATTATTGGTTAGAATTATGGAGGGTCCAGGATGGGATGTAGATGGAGACTAAGGAAGATCGAGATGGACAGAAGGAGGTTTTATAAAGAATAGAGTGTAGCATATGAGATTGATAAGATAGCAGAAATTGGGGAAGTTCACGCCATTGAAGAGAGTTTAAGGAAATGCAGTGGTGTGAGTTGTATGGGGAGTTAGTAATGAATCTTGCTATTTTATGATAAGTCTGTTGGAGTTTGTTTAGAGTGGAGGCCTGGATATTGGTAATAACTGGGGCGGCGTATAAGAGGGAGGGGAGGAGGAGTGCCTGGCCCAGGGTAAGTCTAAATTCAGGGGTTAGGATTTTTTTTGTTCTGATATAGCAGACCTAGTTTCTGGTTTGTTTTTTTTTATACATTGGAGCATGTGTAGGTTGAGCTTTAGTTTGTCATCGATAATGACCCCTAGGAGTTTTGTGTGGATGTCAGGTTGGATAGTTGTATTGTTAGAAGATGTAATAAAAAAGGAGGCTTTGTGATGAGAAAGAGAACGGGGAAGGAAAAGTAGGAGTTTGGTCTTTTTGGGATTTAGGATCAGTAGGTTATGAGAGAGCCATTGTTCAGTGGATAGTAGGGTCTGTTGGGTCAGGGAGTGTAGTTCAGAAATGTTATTTGAGATGGATATAAGTATAGAGTCATCGGCATACTGAATAAGGGGGGATTTTTTGCATGAAATGTAAAGATCATTGGTGAAGATGTTAAACAAAAGGCATCCCAAGATGGAGCCTTGGTGAACATCAGTGGAGATGGGAAGGAAAGGTGAGGAGGATGAGAGCCATTTGACAGATTGTTCTATGCCAGATAGGTAACTATTAAACCAGGCAAGTGCGGAGGGGGAAAGGTGGAGATTTGCAAGTTTGGATAGTAGTAGAGGATGAGAGACAGTATCAAAGGTTTTGGATCGATCTAAGAAGAGACAGAAAATGAGTTTATTGTTGTCTAGGGCCTCTGCAATGATATGAGTGAAGGAGAGGAGGGCAGTGGTGGTGCTGTGGTGAGGACGAAATCCATGTTGGGTAGGGGTAAATGGTGTGTGAGGAGGTGATTGAGAAGCTGTGAGTGAATACATTTTTCTAATATTTTGGAGGGGGGACAGAGTGGCAATGGGTCAGTAGTTTGAGGGGGTCAATGGAGTTTCTACCTTTATGAAGAGGGATAGTAAAGAAAGATTTCCAAAGGGCAGGGACAGTTGATTCCAGAATAGATCAATTAATTAGTATAGATATAGAATAGGCAACTGAGTCAGCAGCAAGTTTGAAGAATATAGGAGATGAATTGTCAGTGGAAGGAGAGCAAGGTTTTAGCTTGAGCAGTAGAGATTTGATGTAAGTAATGGGAACTGGCTCAAAAGAAAACAACGTTGTGTTAGTGGGACTTGGAGGGGTGGGTGTCGAAGTAGAGTTTGGCTTAGACGTTACCAGATTTTGGGTGGAAGAGATAAAGTGTTTATTCAGGAGGGTAGCTGTTTCCTGAGAGGAAGAGTTAGGGTATGGGGAGGGATTAGAGGGCTTTCCAGGATAGAGGATGTTGTTGAGAGTTGACCAAAATTTTCGAGGATTGGATTTGTTGTTAAGCTGAGCAGAGCTATAGTATAACTTTTTGTCATTAGTTGTATGTTTTTGCAAGGTTCCTCATTTGCCTGTATTTTTGTAGAAGAGGTGGTTGTTTAGTTTTAGTCCAGGTTTTCCAAGCACTATCTCTTTGTTTCATAAGGGACCTAGTCTCCTTGGAGATCCAGGGAGCATGATTTGATTTACGCTGATCTTCCTAGAGGGAGCTAAGGAGTTTAGAGTACTCATGTAGATGCTATTGAAAGTGCTTACAGCATCATTTAGGGGGAGGTGTTTTAGGATGGACCAATCTATGTTGTGGAGATTGGGATGAATTGAAAGTCAATAGTTTTTGACAGTCTTTGATAAGGTGGGGTTTAGGAATGTGGGAGGAGAGTCTTAAGATGGGGGTAGGGAGATGATCACTGAGGGAGTCAGGTAAGGTGGTGGGATTGTGGTATTGGTGGGTGGAATTGGTAAAGATCCAGTCTATGATGGAGCTGGAGGTGGAATTTTTATGGAAGCGAGTGGGAGATGTTATAAGTTGGTCGAAGCTGTGTAGGTGGATACTGAGTTGGGGGGATTTGGTAGGTTATACAGAAATAAAATGTACATAAATGTTTGTATACAGATTACACATGGAAAATGGTATGTGCTGCAGTGGGACTCGAGCCGGGAATGCCTCCTCATTAGGCGGATGCTCTGACCACTACACTATTGCTGTGCTGCTTCATTTGCTATATCTTCCTTGTTATCCTCTTTAGCCTTTTATGCTGCTTTACCCATAGCTAAGCAATGGGCAGACCCGCACACCTACATTTAGCTGTACTCGGAGTACGGAGTTTTAAATACATTACTACAAGGGTTTCTTTATGTTATTTTTCAGTGTACTGTTGCTGTTGAACACATGGGGACTGTTGGTGGGGATATGCAGACACTTATGAGCGGTCTCGCTCTTTTATGTACACATTCTTCTGTTCTACTTTGCAGGGGCATGTTTATTCTGAGAGCTCTGCTCTCAGACACGCTCCCTGCACTCGTCCACACTCCGTGTAGCATTAGGTGTTCAGGCAGCATGCCTTCCTTAATATGCATGGAGTGCTGCCATCCTCCTCTTAGGCTGGCGTTTCTGTGCAGGACTAAATTAGACCTGCTCGGACGATTAGTGAATCCGGGGGTATACTGTCATATTTGCAAGATTTAAGTAGAATAATTAACAATTCTTCATTTAAAGAAATACCTACATTTACGAAATACATATATGAAATCATATATAAATGTTGACATGGGAAACAGTATTTAATTTTACAAAATATTGATAAACTATAAAACAACACCTAAAACCTCATATTGGAAATATATAACAAAAGGACACTCAATACAGTTAACTGAAGATATTAAAACAAATATCTTATTATCAATAAAATATACATCCTTTACACAATACTGGAAAGTTTTCAATTGGAAATGCTTGCACCGAGCATTTCTAACCCCAGATAGAATCAGTAAAATGAGTTCTTCCATAAAATGAATATATTGGAGATGTGAGCAAGTACACAATGCAGATTGGAAACACATTTTCTTTGACTGTATTAAAATTAAGCCATTTTGGAATGGTATTAATAACTTTCTACAAACTTTATTTAATGAATCATTTTATTTAACTAAAGCTCTTGTATTATTAAATGTGAATGAAGATCATCATTTGAATAGGTCAAACATGTATCTAGTATGGACTATACTTGCAATTTCAAGGAAGTGTATAACAAGAAGATGGAATACAAACACAATACCAACTTTAGAAGACTTCTACATCCTACTGAAGACCAGAGTATTATTGGAAATTAAAATTAAAGAACTAAGAATTTATCCAAAGCCATTTATCAACAACCCTTGGGGAAAAGTCTTATTGTTGATTGACACTATACAATAATTGATCAGACACTCTGATAATGGATTGGACATACTTATAAAGTAACTGTATACATTAAGATCTGTTATAGAGTCAGGCTAATGTAAATAGTGTACATAGTTATTTAAGATGTCATGTATAAATACTACAGAATTCATTCAAATGTATTTGAAAAATAAAAAAAAAATTGAGAAAAACAAAAGCTTGAGCTCTGCCCATTAAAAGTTACAGTGCAAACTTCCTGACCTCCAGTGGAGGGAATGAGTTAAGTAATTTTATGAATTCTGAAAATGGTGGAGAGGTGGATTTACTCTTATTTCTTGTGACTACTTTTCTTGCTACTGCTAAGAAGGACCAGACAAAACAATATTTGTCTTTGCTAATACATGCGGGTTTTGGAAAATTGTATAAAACTGGATAAGGTGATATGACAAAGCTGTTTGGCATAACAGTTGTGCAAATAATTGAAATTTGTTCCAAAATTCAGATAACAACCTGCATTCAAAGAACATTTACCATTAGAATGTGTGTTTCATCACCACATATATTATTAGGTTTTCAGCAAATATCACAGTTTTATCATGGACTGGATTCCAAAAGCTAGTTGCAGACAGCATGCTGAAGGAAGACTTTGGTGCACCAGTTGTGGATGTGATTTCAGAAGGTACGCTGCAAGCAGTCTGAGTACTTATTTATTGAATATAAGGGATTTACAGATTCTGTACAAACCCATCACAACTTAAATGTGACAAAGTGGAATGTTGGCTGTGTTTCTGAAGTCCTCATTGAATGCCATACTGAAATGCAAGGAAAGGAAGCTAGTCCCACCTCAACAGGCTGTGGTCCTGCAAGCTATGGAGGAGGATCTGGCAGTGCATCCTAAAAGGCAGCCAGCTTGACAGAAAACTGGGCTACAACTAAGCCAACTCACATGTGCCCAAACATCTGTGAGGACTTCGTGAGGCAACCCCATACCTCATGAAACAAAATGCCTGTCTGAGCCTAGTTGCACTGGAATCTGGGATGTTGTAGGAGTGTCACATACAGCATTCAGTCATATCCTCACACAATTCCTGCTAGCAATGTGCACCAAGGTAGATGAACATATACACTTTCCATCTATACCTGTGAATGGCAAACTGTCCTGCACCATTTCTATAACATTACTAACTTCCCCCATGTTCTTTGTGCAATAGACTGCACTCGCATCCCTATTAAGAGCCATGTGCACCCAAAAGCAAAATCATACATCAATAAAAAGTGGTGACCATCTCTGAACTGCCAGCTGGTGTGTTCATCTGGTGGCAGCTTAACAAACATCATGATAACATGAAGGCGCATGTCAGCAGTGTCCATGATGCTGCCAAATGGAGGGAGAGTGGTCTGAGGGTTGCATTCCAGAAAAATGAAATACCTGAGGGACTATTACTGGGAAAGTACTGGAACACAACTAGGATGTAAGCTAAATACATTCCTGTCAGCATTATTCATGATAAAAACATATGTGTTACCCCTCCCTATGACAAGTGACAGTAGTTGTCCACTCAGGCCTTGGCTAATGACCCCATACAGAGAACCTTTCAACCCTGCAGAGGATGCCTACAATAGAGCCACACCACAGCATGAAATTCTATAGAGTGTGTCTCTGGTGTACTGAAAGCCAGATTCAGATATTTGGATACATCCAGGGGTGCCCTGCAATGCACACCTGAAAAGGCAGCAGATATTTAATGGGTGCGCCATGCTACACAATATGTTAACAACACACATGGCAGTCGTCTTGCTGCAGGTGTGAGTAAACTAAGACCCTCAGATGCCTGAAGATGACATTCTGCAGCTATCAGAGGAAGAGAAGGTGAACATAGGGCCAAGGGTAACAAGTGCGGATAATGGAAGATTCAACCACAAGTCCAGGCCTAGGAGACAGCAGCATCAGACACACACCTCTGAGCCAAAACAAGCCTCACATACAGAGTTACACACATTAAACACTGATGTTCAGGTGTTGCCCACCCACTGCAGCACAGATAGGATGTGATGACAATAACCCAGTAGATGTACACACTGAGCATCAGACATAACAACATAATTCTAACATATAACAGTCTGAACATGTAATGTACCATGACAAAGATCATCAAATCAGGTCACAGGTTTGACAGGTATGCATGCAGACTTGGACTCATAGTGGTGTATGTGCTATGGCAGACAACAAAGGACATGCCTCTGTGAAACCCATCCTATCTTTCCACTATCAAATGATGCAAAGAGGAAATCAAGCCAGGACATACTGGGGAACTGCTGTCAGTATCACGAGCAACATATATCAGTGTAAAGTATGGATAAAGTATCAGCTGCTACATGCAGTCATCTATGTTAGTAAAAATGTCAAACTCCCTTGGTATCACAGTGCACAACAACAGCAGACAGATGACATCATCAGTGGTTCTCACAGCGATCATCATCACCATGGGCTGAGACTGACAGTACAGGGCATTGTAGATCGACTCTCAGTGTTACTGTAAATCAGTCTGGGGCACCCACTCTGATGACTTACACCATGGTCCTAGCTGCCCCTACTAGTTATGAAAACATTCGGCCAAAGTTCCTCCACAGAGGAGAATGAAGGGGTGACATCAGCATGTGGAGACACATTGTGGGAAGAAGCATGGGGGTGAGTTGGCTGGTTGTGACTGCTGGGCCCACACCAGGTTGACTAGAAGCAGATATGTGTGCACACTGCAGCATAGACAGCAATGCCAGATGGGCATGGCTTGGTCTATTGAAAGGGAGCATGCCTTTCCCATGTGGCACTCTGCTAAGCAGTCATGGCACACAGAACCCTACTCATACTGTGGCACTGCTATAGTACTACTGTAACAAGGGATTCAACAGACCATGCCACAGATAATATGCTTTTATTCTATGCAGCCAGTGATGCTCAGGGATCCTAGGGACCATGCCACAGATAACATGCTTTCATTCTGTGCAGCCAATGTGCAATGACCTCAATGTGCCTGGGCTCCTGTCCATGCAGCACACCCAGTTGGTGCGTAACATGAGCCATGGCATTGGAATGTGCATGAATGCCAGATCCATGACATCACTGGGAATGTTCATTTGCCTATAGGAGTAGGTGGACACCCTCTGGCACATGTTCATGAAAACCAGCTACACGCCTACATCTACTGTGCTGGGCAGTATCACTGTGTTCTGGAGAAGTGTCAACCTCACCAGCAAACTCAACATGGGTCTGTGGTCCACAGGCCTCATCCTGTCCATCTAATGTCATCACATTGTCAAATCTGTGGCCTGTATGCCACGGGCCATGCTATTGTACTAAGGTACATCAGATCCCACATCAAGATCAGTGGACGGACAATTGGAGGATGAAGGCAGTGGACATGCTAAAGGAAGAGACAGATGACATAGGTCAAGTAAATGTGCTTATATCACATCCTGGATATCATTACTGACATCTGACACACACACACACACACACACACACACACACACACACACACACACACACACACACACACACACACACACACACACACACATACACACTTGTATTTTTGTATCACTACACTGTACAATAATGACTTAGCAAGAGGTCTTGTCTGAGTGTGGCCCAATGAACCTATATAGCAGGGAGTTGACAATTATGTTACATATGCAAAGTACATGACATGTGTGAGGAATCCTGACATGTCGTCTTGGGAATCCAATGCAAGAGATGAGGACAGAAATGCAACTGTTGCAGAGATACAAAGTCAATAACACTGCATTAGTAATAAACCTGAAAGCATGTACCATTCCAACTGTGGTTAAACACAAGGTAGATAAGATATACACATACCAGTTGGTTATGATTGAGATGTCGGTGGTAGCTGTCTTATGCAGGGGAGAGGAACACAAGTAACAACAATGACATATACAAAACAGAGGTAATAGCATACTAGTTATACTCTCCTGTTGTGGTGAGTTTGTTTGTTGTAATGAAGATCCTGCAGTGGGAAAATGCAGGCAAAGCAAACACAGTCACATATGCAGGCACCGGCTTAGGAGCATGATGACATATACAAAACAGTAACAGATGCGGCAATACTCATTGGACATATGGTGTACATGTTGGCCAGATGTCCCTCTGTAGAGAAACAGCAACATTCATTTCATCCAACACAGTTCTGCTGCACAGTGCTGCAGCCTATGAACAGGGTGGGGAACCATATGTGTTCTGTCTGTAGGTGCATCTGCACAGCTCATGTCCCCAGAAAATGTAGTTATACTTTAGAATGTCAGCAAAATATGAGAATGAGAGTGTACACCACAGGCATGACACGAGGCAGAGACAGTAATGGTCAAAGTAGCAATATATGGAGACACTCACCTGTCATGTCCTGCTGCTGTGCAGAAGTGGACGGATATGTGCAAATGAATGCAAACAACATTACTTTACACATGCTGGTTGTACTGTTATGTATGTTCTGAAGTTATATGGCAACATGTCATTACACTTATGTTGGTCTTCATAATTATGTGTGGATCCGTGTGCATGATCCAATTCTGCAGCTGCAACACAAAAATAGCAATACATGAACATGCATGTAACAACAATCTGCGCTGAGGTACTCCATAAGATCAGTGTTATACGAAGTTGCACATACATGCACAGCAAGCAGTGCCTGCTTCTATCTCACCCCCAGGTATGCGGCAGTCCCCACTCGCAGTAGGCAATGATGTGAGAAACTATGTGATCTCATCTGGGGTGTCAGTATTGAGCTAACACTGGTGGCATCTCTAGAGACATTTCTTTCAACTTTTGTTTTTAATGAATATAAATGTTCTCTAATCCTTTTACTTAAAGTTCTAGTAGCCATACCAATATAATATGCCTGGCAGTAAGAACATAAGCTAATGTAAACGAATCCTTTAGAATCACTGGTAAATCCTGGTAGATTTATCTGTGATTCTAAAGGATTAGTTTACATTTACATTCAGTAAAACAAAAGATGAAATAAATGTCCTTTTTAAATATTCTAAAGTTTGTAATAAATACAAAAAAAATGCATGTTCTATGTATTAGAACAAATTCTTTTAGATTTCTAAGGAGGAAACTATAAAAAATTAGTGGAATTGAAGCAAACCGAATGGCAAATTAAATTAAAAGCAGATCAGTATCCAGGGTTAAACGGTACCATTAATATAAAATGTATTTTTTTTAAAGAAAAGAAGTTTAGTTAAAAATGAAGTAGTATAAACAGAGTTAATATTATTGTAAGTTAATTGTTTAATCGATTTTTTATTCTGTTTTTTTATACGCATTTATATCATGTTGAGTGATTGTTATAATGTGTATGAAGAAGTCTGATTGATGAAAGCAGATAATTAAAGTTAAAATGCTAAACCAGTTTGATTATTTTCCATATGTCTGTTTGTGTGGCTTTAATATTTTTAAAATGTAAAGTTCTCTCTCTTGATAACACAGCCGTTAAAGTCACTCCTCATAGTAAACTATTAGGGGTGATAGTGGATGATAATCTTACACTCATACTGCATACATAAGATGCATAATAAAAACTCATCAAAAACTAAGAATGCTTTACAGAGCCAAAAACTTTCTCACCGATGCAACTGAAACTACACTTGCCACTTCTTGTCTCCTCTCCACTCTTTTTTATGGTGCTCCCTTCCTTAAAACTTGAATAATGTTGCTAAATTTGCAGCACATACACTTTTCTGAACCCACCATGGTATAGCACTGAAAAGTCTAAATTGCTAAGTACTGCCACACCAGCTAACATACAAACAACTTCTTGCCACCTATAAAATTATATAGCTTCCATCTGCCTGTCCAGCACTAAAAAAAAACATTCTACACATGTATGTTCCCAGCTGATCATTGTGATCCAATGACCAATACCTCCTGTCTGTCTACAATCCTAATAAACCTGCTAGACATTATCTGTACTCATACAAGGTTGTTAAGGCCTGGAACTCTTTACCTGTATCCACCAGGTCTATACCCTTTCTCCCATCTGTCAAAACCACTCTGAAAGATTCCCTAGCTAAAATCTGGCTCTGCTGTTGCTCAAAACCAGGATAACCTGTATCCCGAAATGTGAACTAATGCCTTTTCATTCCTTATACCTCCTTACTTTCCCTTCTTCACTTACTTCCTTACTGCTATCTAATTCTCTTCCCTGACTTTCTCTGTAAATATACTACAAACCTGTTTTTTTTTTCCCTCACTTCATATTGCAATTCCTACTTGTATTAGAATAACTTATCTTTAATTTCTCTACAAACTGTCTAAAATTACTCTAACTATTAAATGATTGTCATATACCTTGTATTGATTTTCAACCAATGTTTTTATATTATGTTTAATTTATCATAATTATTTAAATTGTAGATGTTTTTGTTTTATTTTTGAAGATTGAATGCTGCACACAGGTTCAGGAGTACCTGCATTATACAGTGTGCCATGATCCTTGGTGTCAAATGCTGCATACAGTTTCAGGAGTACCTGCATTATACAGTGTGCCATGATCTGTGGTGTCAAATGCTGCACACAGCTCCAGGGGTAGCTGCATTATACAGTGTGCCATGGTCCATGGTGTCAAATGCTGCACACAGGTCCAGAAATATCTGCATTATACAATGTGCCATAGTCCATGGTGTCGGCTGCTGCATACAGGTCCAGGCATACCTGCATTATACAGTGTGCCATGGTCCGTGGTGTCAAATACAGCATACAGGTCCAGGAGTACCTGCATTATACAGTGTGCCATGGTCCATGGTGTCAAATCCTGCACACAGGTCCAGGAGTACCTGCATAAAACAGTGTGCCATGGAACATGGTGTCAACTGCTGCACACAGGTCCAGGAGTACCTGTATTATACAGCGTGCTATGGTCCATGGTGTTGAATGCTGCAAACAGGTCCAGCAGTACCTGCATTATACAGTGTGCCATGGTCCATGATGTTGAATGCTGCACACAGGTCCAGGAGTATCTGCATTATGCAGTGTGCCATGGGCCATGGTTTCAAATCCTGCAGACAGGTCCAGGAGTACCTGCATTATACAGTGTGCCATGGTCCGTGGTGTCAAATGCTGCATACAGGTCCAGGAGTACTTGCATTATACAGTGTCCCATGGTCCATGGTGTTGAATGCTGCACACAGGCCCAGGAGTACCTGCATTATACATTGTGCCATGGTCCATGGTGTCAAATGCTGCACACAGGTCCAGGAGTACCTGCATTATACAGTGTGCCATGGTCTATGGTGTTGAATGCTGCACACAGGTCCAGGAGTGCCTGCATTATACAGTGTGCCATGGTCTATGGTGTTGAATGCTACACACAGGTCCAGGAGAACCTGCATTATACAATGTGCCATGGTTCATGGTGTCAAATGCTGCACACAGGTCTGGGAGTACCTGCATTATACATTGTGCCATGATCCATAGTGTTGAATGCTGCACACAGGTCCAGGAGTACCTGTATTCTACAGTGTTCCATGGTCCATGGCGTCAAATGCTGCAATCAAGTCCAGGAGTACCTGCATTAAATAGTGTACCATGGTCCATGGTGTTGACTGCTGCACACATTTCCAGGAGTACCTGCATTGTACAGTGTGCCTTGGTCCATGGTGTCAAAGGCTGCACACAGCTCCAGGAGTACCTGCATTATACAGTGTGCCATGGTCCATGGTGTTGAATGCTGTACACAGGTCCAAGAGTACCTGCATTAAACAGTGTGCCATGGTCCATGGTGTTGAATTTTGCTCACAGGTCCAGGACTACCAGAATTATATAGACTGCCATGGTCTATGGTGTCAACTGCTGCACACAGGTCCAGGAGTACCTGCATTATACAGTGTGCCATGGTCCATGGTGTCAAATGCTGCACACAGGCCCAAGAGTACCTGTATTATACAGTGTGTCATGGTCAGTGGTGTCAAATGCTGCACACAGGTCCAGGAGTACCTGCATTATACAGTGCGCCATGGTCCATGGTGTTGAATGCTGCACACAGGTCCAAGTGTACCTGCATTATACAGTGTACCATGTTCCATGGTGTCAAATGCTGCACAGAGGTCCTGGAGTACAGGCATTACTTACACTTACAACATTTTCTAAAAATAACTCAAAATGCGTTCACCTGTATTGAAACCTGGTTAAATAAATTGCTACTAAACCCAAAAAGACCAAACTGTTAATTTTCACACCAAAACCTCTTCTCCATGACTTCAAAATATTCTCATTAAGTAGTACAGAAATCAAAATAGTAACTCAAGCAAAGTTACTGGGCATCACCACTGAGAGCAAACTCTCCTTTGAACATCACATACTAAACACCATAAAAAACTTGCACTTTAAGCTAGGCAAACTCTACAGGAACAAATAGTTCCTGGTTAACCCCAGCAAAAAATACTAATGCTTACTTGCCCCCCTTTTGTATGGGGCCCCCATCCTTACAAACCTCCACATGTCTCTCAAAAATAAGCTTCAGTCATGTTACTATAAAATTGCTAAATTTGCCACTGGTCTATCTTATTGCACACATCACTATCAGGCCCAGAATTAATTAAATCGGCTTGATTTTCCCCAATACCTTAGTTATGTGCATCTAACTCATGCACATAAATTAGTAACAATCCTGACAGCTGCCCAGCATGAAAATATATCCTACAGCTCTCCACCCCATCCAGAAGTCTCCGGTCTACTAATAAACAAATCTTAGAAGTATATAAGCCTCATAAAAGAGCTGGTATACTCTTTCTCCATTGCTGAACAATGTAACACCATACCCCCAAATATCACCACTTTAGACTCCTTAAGGGCCTTCAAACTCACCCTAAAAAATCACCTTTGCAATGCACACATCTGTCTCTGTTCCTCTCCCAAAGACTAACATACTTCTTTTCCTATCTCTTCATCCTAAGTATATTACTACCTGTCACCCCATACCTTCTTCCTCCTTATACTACTTCCCCACCATGCTTGGTGTCAAACCACTCCCCTAACCCTCTACCTATTTTCTTTGCAAATTTCTCCCCTATCTGATGACCTATTACTCACCTCTCATCTCCACCAGCCTCTACATCTCAAACTACATCTTTACTATATTTTTTACATTTTCCTTACCTTACTGCTAAACATCTCTCTTACCCCTTATTAGCCTCTGTACATCTCTCGTACTCGTTAACTTACTGCTAAACACCTCTCATACCCCATACCTAGCCTCTATACATCTCTCATACACCTTACCTTACTGCTAAAGATCTCTCATACCCCATACCTATCCGCTATACATCTCCTGTACTCCTTACCTTACTGCTAAACATCTCTCATACCCCCTACCTAGCCTCTATACATCTCTCGTACACCTTACCTTACTGCTAAAGATCTCTCATACCCCATACCTATCCGCTATACATCTCTTGTACTCCTTACCTTACTGCTAAACACCTCTCATACCCCTTACCTAGCTGCTATAATCTCTTGAATTCTTACCTTACTGCTAAACATCTCTCATACCCCTTATTAGCCGCTGTACATCTCTCGTATCCTTACCTTATTGCTAAACATCTCTCTTACCCCTTATTAGCCTCTGTACATCTCTCATACTCCTTAACTTACTGCTAAACATCTCTCATACCCCTTACCTAGCCACTATACATCTCTTGTACTCCTTACCTTACTGCTAAACACCTCTCATACCCCTTACCTAGCTGCTATACATCTCTCATACTCCTTACCTTACTGCTAAACATCTCTCATACCCCTTACCTATCTGCTACACATCTCTTGTACTCCTTAACTTACTGCTAAACACCTCTCATACCCCTTACCTAGCCACTATACACCTCTCACACTCCTTACCTTACAGCTAAACACCTCTCATACCCCTTACCTAGCCACTACACATCTCTCGCACTCCTTACCTTACTGCTAAACATCTCTCATACCTCTTACATAGCCACTATATTACCAACATGAGTGACAAATGTTCCACACCTGAAATCAACACCTCATTGGTCCGATCCGACCATAAGCTAATTACGAAAAAAATATAAAAACCACTTTGAAACAAAAAGGTGCAGGTATCCTTGAGTCCAAAGCCCAATAAGAAGTCTTTCTTCTTTTACAACCTGTTTCTCTGAAGAAGCTGCTTTAATAAGGGTGGCGAAAATGCTATTTTTGTATTTAATAAAGTTGCATTCAGAAAAAAGAAGAAAGACTACTTATTGGGCTTTGGACTCAAGGATACCTGCACCTTTTTGTTTCAAAGTGGTTTTTATATTTTTTTCGTACTAGTTTGTCTTGTAATATGGCTGCAGTTAGTCCTGTTAGTCCTACTTGTCCTAGGAGTCCAAATATCTTTGGCTCCAATTCCATTCAAGAGGGTAACAACAACCGTGACGTACCTACACTATTAGCCTCTTTGTCTCAGAGGCTTGAGCAACTACACGCACGCATGGATGCCATTGACAACAGGAGGTTACCATTATCAGCGCCTGGTGCCGGGTCGACAGCCGTTTTTTCTGCTAGTGGATTCCGTAGTGGGAGTGCTGACAGTACTATTCCGGCAGGCCAACCTCAACGCTTGCTAACACAAGGTCTGTATTCTACTATCGTTGGAGCTACAGGTAATTCATTTTCAGAGACACCATTACGGGAACTTAATTTCACCAACGCTTCTGCTGC
Organism: Protopterus annectens; assembly: GCF_019279795.1. Classification (NCBI taxonomy): domain Eukaryota; kingdom Metazoa; phylum Chordata; order Ceratodontiformes; family Protopteridae; genus Protopterus; species Protopterus annectens. Next base: position 97,274,955 of record NC_056735.1, on the reverse strand, counting down.
TGGCAACCTGCTTTTGCCTAACACAACTTTTGGAAGTGAGTTTCCTTCCGCGGCACCGGCTGATCCTATTCCACCTTGTTCTAATAGAAATGAAGTGCCTTCTCTGTCTGACCGGATGGGAAATATTGCTGCTTTTAAGTTTTCTCCTGTTTCCAATCAAGAAAATTTGCCTAATTTGGAGGAAAATTGACCGATAAGTAAAGAGGATATTGCGGACAAACTCAAGGTACTTGATAGTAAACTGTTAAAGTTAAAAAAGTTACAGCTGGAAACTATCTATTTTGAACAATGTATTGCTGAGAATTTAGTGCCGAAGGGTTTGTGAAACAGCTTTTCTCCTTCTGGGCTTCTTACTGACTTATCTTTTTATGGAGACTTAAAAGCGCTTTTTCAACAACAAGGAATACAACTATTAGAACTCATAGTGAAACATTACAAAGCTCATATCAACATCCTCACCAGTGATATCAACACTTTGGACATGGCTATTAAAATGGACATTGACTTTCTCAAATACAAATACGATTATAATCGTATTTTAACAAGCATTGATGCTCTCTTAATTAAACTGAAAAACAACAAATCCAAGAAATTAGACAGGGATAGACTTGCATATAATAACAACAGGGCATACCCTAAACTTGAAGATTTATGTCAGAGGACAGGATCTTCTTCTAATAATAGACCAGGGTTGTTAAATCAGGACACTATCCCTGAAGAAGAACTAGATATTGACAACAATGGGATGAACGAAGATTTTAATCAAGGGCCAAGACGTAGTAATAGAATCAAAACTTATAACAACAAAAATTACAAAAATAATAATTTTTTAGGGACACGCAACTAACAGACATCAGTGAAGAAGTTCAAGAACAGATGCCAATAGAAGTTAATTGTGACTCCCATTTGGCCTCAGATTACATTGTCAAGTCTCGTCCTATGATTATACAAAATAAAAATGGTGATTTCAAAATATACAATTTTTCAGATATTAGTCTTGATGGTAACTTGGTTGAATTACTATCCTATGGTAACACTTTTGTACCAAGTAAGCAAGGGAATTTGGCTAAAGTCATTATTGACTTAAAGTGCTTCGTCCGCAAACTAAATTTAAAATTGTTGTTTTGTGACGAAAACACAAATGGTCATTCTCAATTAAAACTATCTAGTATCTTCAACCCGCCCTTACATACAGTTCTTCATTTATTTGAAAATATCTGTGAGGCGGATTTTAGACACCAGTTTGCGAAGCCACCATCAAAATATGACATTAGTAAAACTAATATCACAAAAGAGCAGATGTCAGCTTTAGACAACTTACGAAGACTTCCAGTCAGGCTGATTAAGCCTGACAAAGGGGGCGGACTGGTGGTGTTTGACAGTTTGGAGTACCAAAAGAGGATGCTAACAGTGTTAAATTCATCCACCTACAGTGTAGCCTCAATGAATGAAGTGAATGGAACATTCCGTAGGATTAGAGGTTACTTTTGTGATCTATATCTAGCAGGCAAAATTGACGTTGACATCTATAACTACATTGATATCTGTTCTCCAAGAATACCAGTAATGTTCGGCATCCCAAAGATTCACAAGGACGTCTCAAATCCACCCATGAGAGCCCTTGTTGATGGGAGGTCGTCCATTACTTATCCTTGTTCTAAACTCATTGACAGTATTCTTTCAAAATACCTAAAACATATCCAGGGTCTATGTAGAGACTCTTGGACCTTTTTAGAGAACATCAATGACATCATCTTTGATGAAAGTCACAACTTCTTGACGGTAGATGTTGTAGACCTATACACTTCCATACCGCATCAGGAAGCTGTTGAATGGATAGGTCTACTTTTAAGTGACTTCAGCGTTCCTAAGGGTAAAATTGACCTAGTCACTGAATTGCTGGACATAGTTCTCTCTACAAATTATTTCATTTTTGGGGAGAACTATTACATTCAGAAACAAGGGGTGGCCATGGGCTACCCTTGTGGAGCCAGCATCGCTAATTTTTTTGTCGCATTCTGGGAAAAGAATTACCTGATCAACAAACCTCATCTTACTAAATACATCAGGTTTTATACCAGATTCCTAGATGACATTTTTATTTTATTCCAAGGTAATAGCGATGAAGCTGATCAGTTTGTCCATGAACTCAATGGAACCACTGAATTCTTGAAATTCACCTTCAAATTTTCTACAATAGAAATAGATTATCTTGACGTAAAATTAATTAAAGATGACACCAATCACATGTTAATTTCTACTGTTTATAGAAAACCCACATACTGCAACTCCATGCTCCACTTCTCTAGTTTCCATCCTTAGAAACAGAAACGTTCCATTGTCAAGGGACAATTAGTGAGAGCTGAGAGGATGTGCAGTACTATTAATGATTTCAAATCTGAATGTAAACTTTTAAAGGATATGTTTCTCAATTGTGGGTATCCAGTTGATTTACTAGATGATCTGATCCAGGAGGTTGAGATGAAAAGAATTGAAGGGGTGTATAAACCTATTCTTAATAAAATAGAGGTTTGTACTGGACAAGAACTCAGCAGTACTAACCTATCCATTCCAAGTCTTATAGGTGAGGTAACTAACACTAATAGTAAAAGCCAATTTGTGTTGAGCTTTGTTATGACTTTTAATGTTAATTCTCAGGCTATCTGGCAAATTATTCTAAAAAACTGGTATTTTATTTCTAATAATACCTTTCTAGCAGAGAAATGAGGAGATTGGCCCCAAGTTGTATACAAAAGGGGAAGTAATTTGAAAGAACTACTACAAAGAAGCCTACCACATACCCAATACAGCAGACAAGGCATGTGTCCTTGTGGCTTCTGTAATTGGTGTAAAGTTGTTAAGACTGGTAACTCTTTTACAATTAGAAATAAAAAATACCAGATTTTTTACAAATTAAACTGTGAATCAAAATCAGTCATTTACGTTGCATTGTGTAATTGTTGTCCGGGTTTCTACATTGGGAAAACCGACCGTAGGGCCCGTGACCGGTTTTACGAACATGATTATGCGATTAGAAAAAATTCAGACGACAATGCATTAGCTAAACACATCAAAGCCCATCCGGGACACAGTTTTTCGTTTATGTGTATTGACCAAGTACCACATAACATTCGTGGAGGCCCCATTTCTTTGATTTTGGAGAACCGGGAACTTGAATGGCAATTAAAATTAGATGCATTCAGGTTCCCGGGATTAAATGAAAACAGTAACATCTCAGCTGTTTTAAAATTAAGAAGTTATTTTAGATAGGCAACTATCTTGGAAGAACCCAAGAATAGTTGTACATATAGATATATATATACTTTCCAAAAGCAGTTAGTTTTAATTTAGTGTTGATTTTAAGGCATCATATAATGTCATATATTTTTTATTTAAAAGTTACAATATGCATTATATGTATTTTTTATAGTTATAAGCTTTCAATACAGTCAAGTATATTGACAAGTGTTGTTATATACATTCTTTTTAATATTGCAATGTGATACTGTGTTTTGTCACTTCCTGTTGCTATAAAAAGCGTGCTTTTTGAATTACAACCTGTTTCTCTGAAGAAGCTGCTTTAATAAGGGTGGCAAAAATGCTATTTTTGTATTTAATAAAGTTGCGTTTAGAAAAAAGAAGAAAGACTTCTTATTGGGCTTTGGACTCAAGGATACCTGCACCTTTTTGTTTCATAAGCTAATTACCCTAGATATCAACATTCTGCCCCCACCCCCCATTAAGGAAACCATGGTAAAAAATTTCTCCAAAGCCAACTTCATGCTTCTTAAGACAGATGTGGTGAACTTCATGGCACCCATGCAGATGGACAATACAGTTACGACTACTGAATCCTACACAATTGCACTTTATATGCACTTACATGAGTGCATGGATCGTGCTATCCCAAGCAGAATCAAGACACTATCCTTCAAAAAATGGAAACCAATCTGGTGGTCCCCTGCCATGAACAAACTCTACAACAGAAGGAAGAAACTGTTGCAAAAGGGAGTAAAATCCCATGAGTGGAGGAGCTCCCTGGTCAGCCTCAGTAAGAAGCTGAGATCCCTGATAAAATCCTCCAAAGCTAGTTACGAAAACAAAATCACCACTGATTCTAAAGACAACCACAAAGCCTTCTATAGCTATGTCAAGAATCTCAATGGCAACACTCAGATCTGCTCTGAGTTACAGCACAATGGCACTAAATATACAGAACCAACTGATATTGCCAACATCCTGGCAGATAGGTTTAGTGCTAACTTTACCCCCCTCTCACCCCCTAAACAGCCCATCTCTATACCGGAAAAATGCAAAGTTCCTGTAATCATGGCTGCACAGGTACAAACCACACTCTCCAAAGCCAACAGCACAGTATCCATGGAACCAGACAACATCCCAGGCTGCATTCTACACGAACTGCAGAATGAACTGGCACCCCACCCAAGTACCATGTTCAATCATAACCTCACCTCAGGCTTTGTGCCTGCTGAATGGCGCACAGCGATGGTTATCCCACTCCACAAGGGGGGAGCCACTACGGACCCCGGGAACTACCTCCCAATTAGCCTGACGAGCCTGGTCTGCAAGGCCATGGAACGTATCATCATGGAACTTATAAACAAAGACATTGGTAATCAAAAGCAAGAAAAAACAAACTGCTACTAAACCAGCACAACTCCTAATGCCAAACAGCAGGACTAAACGCCTCCCAAACACACGTATGCTTGTTCTGGAAGTCAAAGGCAAAAACAACAAGCTGCTACTAAGCCAGCATAGTTCCTGATTCCAAGCAGCAGAACTATACACCTCCAATAAGCACAGTCAGAGAGGTGAAACTCATCAAAGATAAACTCAGCCAGATAGCCAAACTCACTGAAGCAGGTCTTTTTAAATTCCAAAGGGATAAGCAAACAAGACGCCAATAAACGAACGACTTCAATTTTATTAAGCACCACGATACTGCTTTTCATCGGCGCCCTGCACCAACTTCGTCAGACTCTGAAAAATAACAACTCACACTTTAAGTGCTGTTACATTTAGAGCCATTGCAAGCAAAGTCTATTACAAAACACACCCTCCAATTACCTTAAAGGGACAGGCACAAGTAGCTTCAATCTAACTAAAATTTTCCTCTCCCATAAAAACACAATATAAAAAGTTGTATGTGATATAAAATATACAACTGTAAAACTGATACTGTTCCTTACATAGCACTTAAATAATGCAATCAACAGTTAATAATATTATAAAAACACACTTACTTTAAACCAAATATACATAATAATACTGACACATTAAAATAAATAAAAAAGGCATGCCATAATATTTCAAATATTGATAAAAAGACATTCTATCTACCAAACATGGTATAAAATATATATCAAGATCGCTCAGCCAGTCCTATGTCCAAATCCCACCCGATGTTATACCCCCCATGCATTATCTTTCCAAACTCCTCAGCTTAAGGACACAGCTGATAGATAACATACTACTGAGGCCGGGGTGATGGTAGGCTTCAAGTCTCAACTGCCACATAAGTTCCTTCATTTCTAATTTCAGGGATTCAGTCCCCCCCAATTCACATAATTCAACTGGTCAATGATCATAAATGTAAAATCATGGCCAGGGTGATTGTAGACATGACTTGCTAGGGCATTCTCCAGTTTAATCTTCTTCATGGCCTATAAATGTTCGTACATGCATTCATTCAATCTCCTGTCCGTCTTGCCCACATAAAAAGCTGGGCATGACGAACAAGAAACGAGATACACCACGTGTGTCAATGCACAATTGTATCTCCCTTTGATAAGGTACTTGGTGTCCTTAATCATGAAATATGTGCCCGACCTCACATATCTACAATGTTTGCACATATTGCACTTATACATGCCAGCTCTTGGAGTCATGTTGCCACCTTTCCTTTCTAACATGTTCTTGATATTCAGACCCCTCCTGAATGTAATCTTCGGGGCTGGCCCTAAATTACTGGGTCCTGTTAGTTCAGTTGGCAACAAACCCCATTTTTTCTGGATGATGGACACTATAGCTCTAGCATCCATGCTAAAGGTAGTAATGAAACTGCAATGGTATATACCTCTAAGTTGGCTGTCACCCCTGGGGTAGCTATTCTCTGAGACAGAGTGACCCAAAATGGGTTGAAAATAGCCCATTTCCCTTTTGGATCTAACCTCTAGACACAAATCCCCATCCAACTCCTCAAGGTAGCCCCTACATAAAAACAAATTCGATTTGAACCGGCCCTCTTCCTGGAAGTCACCATCTCTTGAGACCATTCTGGCCGCCCTCACAAATTGGCCTTTTACTATTGATCTCTTCTGGAAGATCGGATGTTCACTATCGAAATGCAAATAAGAATTGGAAAAAGTGGGCTTGCGATGAATTTTGCCTAAAAACTGGTTTTGGTTGCTGTCCTTGAATAATTCCACATCTAGGTATGCTATTCTGTCTGTGTCAAAAGTAGAGGTAAACTTTAAGAAATGCGTGGACTTGTTGAACATCTCCACCAGGTCGTTGGCCACCGAAGAGTTGCCCTTGAGGATGATACAAATGTCGTCCAAGAAACGGGTATATAAGGATACTCGTTCTAGGAAGATGGAGTTAGTAAACACGCATTCCTTCTCCCAATGGGCCATGACCATGTTAGCCACACTCGCCCCACATGGTGAGCCCATGGGGACTCCAACTAACTGATGGAACCATCTATCATTGAAGGAGAAGTAGTTACATGTTAAAATGATGTCCAATAGGTCTTTTATCATTGAAGTTTCACTCGCTGGTGCCTGCTTTGTGGTCATTTCCAACTCAATCCATTCCACCACTACATGATGTGGAATGGATGAGTACAGGTCAACAACATCAACCATCAGAAAGTGGTAATCCGGACTGTACAAAATGTTTTTCACCTTCCCCAAAAAGGACCAGGAATCTATAGAAATATATGATTCACTAGCCACATATTTTTTTAGAATGTGATCCACAACTTTGGCTGCTGCGTATGTTACACTCCTTCTAGCACTCACCAACTGGCACATGGGAGGGTCTCTAATGTTTTGTGGATTTTCGGGTTCCTGAACAAAACAAGTACTCAAGGTGATGCACAGTAAATGAAGTTGAAAATTTCCTGGTCAATGGATTCATTAATAAACATGTCTTCATAATAAGACCGAACTCTTGCCAGATTTCCATTCAACTCATTCTTGGACACCTCTTGGCAAGTTTCAGAAGACAAAATTGCTGACATTCTGTTGTTATAATCATGTATGTTCATTGCAACCAGGCCGCCTCCCTTGTCGGGTTGCATGATTCTGACTGAAGCAGCACATAATTCATTAAAATCCGCCCTTTCTTCTTTGGTAATATTAAAATGCATCACAGACCTAGACTGTAGAAAATGTCGAAAATCCAGATCACGCATTTTCTCAAATGCTCACAACATAGGGTGGATAGGTGGATTGTATGTACTAGGTACATGAAAAATATTCTTTTGGTACTCATGGTCCCCCATCAACAAATGTAAGTTTAATTTCCTGACAAACAATTTAAGATCCAAAATGGATCTGGCCACACAGGCTCTTCTAGATGGAACATGAGAAATTCCTTTAGCCAGGAAATCAACTAATGTCTGGGTAAACTTGAAATGAGAAAAATTATAAATATGGAAGTCCATCCCCGAGTTGGAAATAACTTCAAATGTGGTCTGCTCAGGGCCGGGGCACCCTACTCCACTCACATTTGATTCCTCCTTGTCCTGTATCTGAACCTGGCCTTCCGGTTCGAAGCCTGTTGGAGAGAAGTGGCTGGATCCCGAAAATTTGCCCCATCCAAACCAGAACTAGGGTTCCCTGAATGGCTAGTCAGAGTCGCTGGCTCACATCTTCCCTCGGGGTTGGTATATCCAACCCTCCTATCACCAATCTCTTCCTCTGGTACTGAACTACTCGGCAAAGATCCAAGATTCATGGAAGTATTAGGGCCATTCGAAGGGGCAGTAACTCTGCCTTCTCACCCCTTAAAGTTGCCTTGCGATTTAGGAGGTTTAGGGTAAGCTACCCCCTCTCTGTAAGCCTTGATATCTGGATGTAATTTTTTAATCTTGGTTGAGGTAATTTTGGAAATATACTCATCAATACTGGAGTATATCCTCTCATAGTCAAATTTATATCTAGGAAAATTATTGTCTGACTTAATAACCTCATCCAAGTCTGCAATTTCTCTAGTTAGGGACGAGATTTCTTCCTGGTAGTGTGTACTAATGAGGTCAATCAATTCAGAGCCATGCCAATCAAACATAGTGAGGAGGTCCGCATGGAATTTAGATCCCTCCTCTAAACCCGTGGGATACTGCCAAGAACGCAGCCCCTTGGGTACTATCTTCACACGCTGGCACTCTCCAAAGTAAGAAACTTTTAGTTGCAATTTTCTTAACTTAACTAATTTCTGGTCAAAAGCATTGAGTTTAAAAGAAAGATCATTGCCTTCGGGTGTGTTGGATACTGGACCGGCTGATCCATAGTCAGTAGACAGCTGGAATGGTCGACTCAATCATTGGTTCAAGTTGAAATGAACGTTGCTTTGCCCCATCCCCTCTGGGGGATTATAAGATGGTAGTACAACTCCTCTTTCACCATTCAAGATTCCATCAGATGGCCTGATGTCAACTCTTCCCAACCCCTGGCTTGATTCAGTGCTTGGGGCTCCTGGGTCACCCATCCTGGAACCTGCTTCACTATTATGTGGTAGCAGTATTTGCAACCCAAAATGGTCTGGACTAGGGAGCTGTAAACCTTTAGAATTCGACCCGCTCCACGGCTGCGTAGTTTCAGACGTCACATCCAATCGTTGAGACAGCATATCAACTTTCTGAGTGAGCAAATTAATAAGCATAGTAAGATCACTCTGCTCCATATTGTCCTGACTGTCTGGAGCAGAGCTGGGCATCACAAAAAACAACTGAAGATCAAAGGCAAGAAAAAACAAACTGCTACTAAACCAGCACAACTCCTGATGCCAAACAGCAGGACTAAACGCCTCCCAAACACATGTATGCTTGTTCTGGAAGTCAAAGACAAAAACAACAAGCTGCTACTAAGCCAACACAGTTCCTGATTCCAAGCAGCAGAACTAAACACCTCCAATAAGCACAGTCAGAGAGGTGAAACTCATCAAAAATAAACTCAGCCAGATAGCCAAACTCACTGAAGCAGGTCTTTTTAAATTCCAAAAGGATAAGCAAACAAGACGCCAATAAACGAACGACTTCAATTTTATTAAGCACCATGATACTGCTTTTCGTCAGCATTCGCTTATCCCTTTGGAATTTAAAAAGACCTGCTTCAGTGAGTTTGGCTATCTGGCTGAGTTTATTTTTGATGAGTTTCACCTCTCTGACTGTGCTTATTGGAGGTGTTTAGTTCTGCTGCTTGGAATCAGGAACTGTGTTGGCTTAGTAGCAGCTTGTTGTTTTTGCCTTTGACTTCCAGAACAAGCATACGTGTGTTTGGGAGGCATTTAGTCCTGATGTGGACATCCTACAAAAGGGCCTCACTGAGACAGATGCCTGGTGACAAAGCCATGGCCTCAAGCTCAATGCCAAAAAGTGCATTGTCATCCCCTTTGGTAAACACTCTGTACCCATGAAATACAACATAGGCGGTAGTATACTTAACACCGGAAGTGTCATAAGAGACCTTGGGACACAGGTGGACAGTAGTCTCTCCTTTGATAATCACATCGCCACAGTAGTCAGGAAATCCTTCTACATGGCACACCTCAACACAAAAATTTTCTCATCCAGAAAAAAAGAGGTCATTGTCCCCCTCTACTCATCACTCATTAGACCCATTATAGAGTACAACGCCCCTTTTGGTATGTACCTCACAAGACATCTACAACAAATGGAAAGGCCACAAAAATACCTCACAAAGAGGATTACCAGCCTCAAACAGATGCCCTATGCAGACCATCTAAAAAAACTCCAGCTTTACTCTGTCGCATATCGCCTACTCAGAGGTGAACTCTGCCTAACATACAAAGCTATGTCAAACCCAGAGTTGTTGGACATGCTCCAATTAAAGAAATCCCAGTCCCTCCAAACTACACAATCTAGGGACCTAAACCTTGTCATCACAATAAACAGAACATGCCAGAGGGATAGAGTCCTGTCCCAGAGACTTCCCATACTCTGGAATAAACTACCTATCTATATCAAACAAAGCTCCTCATTAGCACTCTTCAAGAAAAATCTTGATGATTGGATGGAAAATAGAAAATTCACCTCGGGGATCACCTCTGTGGCTCTGCTCGACAGTGGCACAGGAAAATTATATTCTTGGGTGGCAAAAGCCAGGGTACCTTTTTGGCTGGGCTTGTATAGGCCCTAGGGCCAATAGCCTAGTACCTACCTATGAACCTATGAACCTATACATCTCTCGTGCTCCTTACCTTACTGCTAAACATCTCTCATACCCCTTACCTAGCCGCTATACATCTCTTGTACTCCTTACCTTACTGCTAAACATCTCTCATACCCCTTACCTAGCCGCTATACATCTCTTGTACTCCTTACCTTACTGCTAAACACCTCTCATACCCCTTACCTAGCCACTATACATCTCTTGTACTCCTTACCTTACTGCTAAACATCTCTCATACCCCTTACCTAGCCGCTATACATCTCTCATACTCCTTACCTTACTGCTAAACATCTCTCATACCCCTTACCTAGCCGCTATACATCTCTTGTACTCCTTACCTTACTGCTAAACATCTCTCATACCCCTTACCTAGCCACTATACATCTCTCATACTCCTTACCTTACTGCTAAACATCTCTCATACCCTTACCTAGCCGCTATACATCTCTTGTACTCCTTACCTTACTGCTAAACATCTCTCATACCCCTTAGCCACTATACATCTCTCTCTACTGTAGCCTATCTAGTATCTGAACATCTCTCTCTTCTCAAGTCTATTATTACTTACCTACCCTTTCTACATCTCATCTCTCTCTATCACTGTATCCTCTCTCCCTCCATCTCAGTAATCTTAAACAGAAAGCTATACCCCCTCACACACTATGAACATATAACAACTTATCCCTACATGCACTCCTCTATCTTCTTACTGTTCACTTTATCATGTAGCCCTGACAGACCCTAACCCCAAATTAATACTCTTTCATAGCTAAGCTTTACCATGTCTATGTATCTTATATAACAATACTTTAAGATACATTGTAGAATTTCTCACTTTTGATTGCAATATGCTGTACCAACCTGTATGTGTAATGTCTGTTTATCTTGTGTAATAATGCTTTATGCTATAGCATTTCTTTTCATTCTCGATTATTTTTTTTTTCAATAATCATTTATTATTTTTCACAACCATATTACAAATTCACACATGATATACAATATATACAAAATGCTTCCATTGGTTAATTTCACATATATATCAACCTCGTGTATTGATCAAAGGTACAGCACTAACAATCAAAAGGAAAATAATAAAAAAAAAAAATCCAACATTAACAAATCCAAGCAAACAATCTGTCTTTTCTGTACATTTTCTATCTAATCTAAGGTTGATTTAGACTATATTCTGGTTCCTGAGAAAAAGTGGATAGTAACCTCTTAAGCCAAAATAATATTAAAAATTTGCTCCCAGATTTTTATGTTGTTGATATTTTTCTTGTGATCACTAATTAACAGTTTATGCGCTAAGATGTGTTTTATTGCCAACAATCTGAAATTTTCCCACGATGTCTGGGCTGGGTTCAACCAATTTGTGGCTATATATAATTTCATTAATAGGCAAATATTCATAATTACAATCATTTTTGATTTATTTAGATTCTCCGGGGGAATATGAAGAATCATAAACTCCCAAGAGAGTGTTGAATTTTGGTAACCCATTTTTTGTAACTGCAATTTTAATGAATTCCACAATTTATAAATGCACTTACAACTCCAGAACATGTGAAGCAAATCTGCTGTCTGATCAAAGCAATGTGGGCATATGGGTGAATTCTTTGCATCAAATTTGTGCAAAGTGAGACGAGTATAGTATGCATTGTTAAATATCATCAGCTGCGTAAATACCAATTTCTGAAGGGATACGGACTTTAATGTTAATTTAAATGCCTCCAATATCTTATTGTCGTCTGGCAATATCAATTTCTCTCTCCAGTAACTCGATAAAAGAATATAATTATTATACTTCCTCTCTTTTATCAATTTATATGCTGCGGTTATATATTTTCTATCCTGCAACAGCGCTTCCCATAGATTACGAGTAATGATTAAATCTTCCCCTTTCATTTCAAAGTTGTTAAAATAGTTTATAACCAAGTCTTTTAGCTGTCTTACTATAATTAAATAGGAACTAGGGAGTTCTATTTCTTTTAAAATATCATGTACTGGTACTCCTAGAAAAGGATATAAATCGAGTACAGTTAACCCCATGATTAAAGGGAATTTCTTTAGATCAATCAATTGACCACCAATTGTTAAATTTGGGTTCCTATGAAACGGTTGGAAAACCATCATATATTTTAGTAAATTTAAGGAAGCGAAAAGAGTTTGAATTGCCGTTACATAGCTTTTGATGTGCTCCATTAGCTTATATTTACTCATTGTCCAATTATTTAAAAAGGGTAATGCTTTAGCGTTGACTCCCACTTCATTTATATGCTTGTACGTTAAGAGCACCCATTTGGGTGTCCATTTTCTATTATCACTATCGAAGTAAGACGTCTTTAAAATCCTATTGGCCTGAATCACTAAATAGTACATTTCGAAATCCGGTAATTCCAGCCCCCCCCCCCTATTTTTTGGAGCCATCAATTATTCATATGAAATTCTCGTCTTCCTAGGTTCCCAAAGAAATCTTCCCAATCTTATATGAAGCTGTTTGAAGAATGTTTTGGTAATTCTGAGTTGTGCAGCTCTAAAAATATATAACATTCTAGGAAGAACATTCATTCTTATGATAGCTGCTCTTGCCATCATCGGTAACGTCAATCTACTCCATCTTTCAAGATCCAATGTTATTTGATCTGTAGTTGACTTTACATTGTTAATAAAAAAAATCTATATTTTCAGTTGAAAAGACAATTCCCAGATATTTTATCTTTTCTTCCGTCAATACTTGTCCTATTAATGGTAGCATTGAAAAAGGTGTGGGTGTCTTTAATGGGAATATTTTAGATTTTTTTAAAATTTAGCTTGTAATTGGAAATTCTCTCAAAGATTTCTATTGCAGCTAATATTTTTTCAGTATCGGAAACAGGTGTGGTACAATATATGTTTAAATCATCTGCATAGGCAGCCATCCTAACCTTTATTCCATAGAGTACAGGAGAATTATAAAAAACATTTTGCTTAAGGTGTAAAAATAAAGGCTCCAAGTAAAGATTAAATAAGATGGGAGATAATGGGCAGCCTTGTCGGGTACCATTTATGATTTTTATCCTATTCGAGCATTCGTGATTTATAAATACATTTGTGTATGCATTTCTATATAGTATCCTTCACATTGAGATAAACTCCTGCGGTAAATTAAAATGAGGTAATGTATCAAATAAATAATCCAAATTAACCCTATCAAATGCTTTCTGAGCATCAATAATTAGGGCATACAAATTCAGGTTTTTATATTTCGCATAAGAGATTAAGGTATGGAGCGTTAAGGTATTATCCGTGGTCTGCCTCCCATCCATAAACCCCGCCTGTTCCTCTGATATTATTGGGTTTATTACCTTTTTCAGCCTACTCGCCAGAATGGATGTCATGATTTTCATGTCCATATTCAAAAGTGATATAGGCCTGTACTTATCAGGATTTTGGAATCACCTTTCTCTTTTAATATCAGAACTGTCCTTGAGGCATTAAAATGAGGATCATTAATTCTATTTAGAGTGATATAATTAAAAGTCTGTGACAATACACTGCTCAAAATCTCACTAAAAGATTTGTAGAATTCCGAGGTCAAACCATCTGGGCCTGGGGCTTTGTGAGGCTTCAGTTTCTTGATTGTTTCGGACACCTCCTCAACTGTAATCGGTTTGATTAAATCTCTATGAAATTCCTTGTCAATATTAGGGAAAGTGATTCTCTGTAAAAAATCTTTTCTGTCTTTATCTTGCAAGAGTGCCTGCTTCTCACCATAAATCTGATTAAAAATTTTTTCAAAGGTCTTCATGATATCTGCCTTGTCAGTATATGTAGTATTGTTATAGTGTATTTCAGTAATTAATCGTGTTGATTTCATCTGGTTAATAATAATACAAGCTAATGCTTTCAAGGGGGTTTGAATATGATTTGCATATTTAACTAAATTTCTTTGTTCATAAAGTGACAAATTTCTATTATGAAGTAAAAATAGTTCTTTTTGACATCTTAATAGCTCAGTTTCTGTCTGTTCATTATAGTTCCTCATCAAATCTTGGTCCAGTAATTGAATTTTAGTTTCTAAATCCAATTGAGTCTTCTTTTGTAATTTTTTATAATATGTAGCTTTTTGTATAAATAGTCCTCTTAGCTGCGTTTTAGTTGTAGCCCATTCTATATCTATTGGGTGTCTATTTTGGGAAATATTATTTAATGACTGTTTAAGTATCTCCTTGACTTCCATTAATATATCTTCCTTGGTTAGTAAATATGGGTTCAAGGACCAATTATACCCTCGAAGCCTCTTAGTATCCATATTACTACTGTTTAAAGTTAAAGTTATCTTTGAATGGTCTGAGTTGTCTGACTTGATTAGAAACACTAGGGTCAGCTGAGATCAACACCTCTGAAATTAAGAAAAAGTCAATTCTCGACCACATTTTATGGCAGGTTGAATAATAAGTAAAATTCTCTGCTTTCCCTTGTGAGAGTATGTGTTTAAAAGGGTCATAGAGTTTGAAATCCATTTTCAATTCTTTCAATGCTACCATTGCCTGTTTATTGAACGCCGAAGAAGCACCCAACCTGTCTAATTTAGGATCTTGATAAGAGTTTCAGTCACCTCCCAACACTATATAGCAATTATTGTATGACTGTAAAATGGAATAGATTGAAGCTATGAAATGATGCTGATTAACATTAGGGGCATATACACATATTAGTACTATAGGTTTATCATAACATTTGGATGTGAGAAGGACCAAACACCATCTACCCTCCTGATCCATTTTCACATCCCTAATATCTCCCTGAAAGTGATTCTTAACTAAAATTGCCACCCCTGCACTATTTGTTGTTCCTTCCGCCGTCACAATCTTCCTAACCCATTTCTTATCCTTCACTGACTCCCACTGATCATTAGTCATATGTGTTTCTTGTAATACAATACAACATGCCGATGATTTGAGAAACAAATGAAAAAACAGCTTTCTTTTTTTCATGTTCTGGAGTCCTTTGACATTCCAAGATTCTATTATCCACATTTAACGTTCATTAGAAATATAACCCGATATCTAATCTCTTTGAGCAACCTTAGAATAACATAAGTTGGCATATCATCAATTGTATGGAAGCAAAACTGCCATCCTATCCCTACCCAGTGCCTACCCACTATTCCTCTGGACCAGGATGAACATAGTTTTTTTACATTACTGGAAACCATCTGAGTAACTAATCTACTAATTCTGTTATTTAACAATGAAACCCCATGCAAAAAACCTACAACAACTACTTCTACATCTACAAAGCCTAATTCTGACATTCCCTACTAAACACTACTTATAGGTAACTACAGCTCTGTACATATTTATGGATATACAAATAAACTAATTGTACCCTGAGATTCTAATGTACTTCAATTCACTTCAGCTTTATATTCAGCAATAGCAAATAACATTCTAATTTGTTGTTCTATACAGTATTAAATATTAGTTGACATAGAAAGCAGACAGTTATTTAACATTTCCCAACATCCTGTATCTACTGAATAAAATGATCTAACTACTTTAATCTGCTTTGTTCTTCCCCTACAACATACCTACTAATATATTAATATTGAAAATCAATGCAGTTCAAAATAAAACTATAATGGCACTTTCATTTGTAATAACCATATGTGAATAAGAGAGGAACCAAGGGGTTAAAATAAAAAGAGGGAAAAAAAGCATGAAGGAGCACAGCAAAAGGAGAAGAAATAAGAAAAATGCCTTAAATTACACATAAAAAAATAACTTATTTTATGTTCTTTTATTATTATATGCACATTGTTTAAATCTGATCAACTAACCATTTTTACATCATTTATCAGTTAGAAATAATACCACCTATCTACAGGAATAAAGGAAAGGAGTAAAGAGAAGAGAGATATAGGAAAAAAAGAGAAAACAAATATAAAAAAAAAACTACAGTACCTTATTCTGCCACTACACATAACCATCTCCTTTTTTAATACACAATGCATTTCCACAGCATTTACCTGCATCACTTTGACTTCACACACTATCTTACAGTCCTTTTCCTGCAAAATAAGTCCAAACAGGTTTCTTTTTACTTCGCCAGCAGTTCCTCTTTCCTCTCAGCTATTTAAACTGTAAAGGCAGTTCAATCAACTGGAACTACGAGATAAGAAGATAAGAAAATAAAATTCCAGGCCTGCTACAAGAAACAGAACAGACAAAGGATTTTAATGCCTCAGATTGCCGTAAATGAAACATCCCATTCTCCCTGGTGCTGCAGAAAGCCAAAATGAACTGTTCACATTTCTGAAGATGGGAGAGCCTTAAAAATCTTCAGAAAAGTAGGTCTTGCTTCTTTCCTTGTGCTTACAGAGTATTTAATGCCATCCACAGTAAAAATTAGGTTATTAGGATATTTCATTTGAAATCTGATATTTTTGTCAATCAGAAACTTACAGTATGGAGCCAGCATTTGTCTAGATTGCCTTATTTGTGTTGGTAAATCCTGTGCTATAGAAATTTTATTATTCTGCCACATTATAGATCCACCAGACTTTTTAATAGTTAACAGTACTTTGCTCACATCTTGGTAGTTCAATATTTTAACATAAACAGGTCTGGGTATATTTGAAGCTTGAGATTCTCTGTATGCTCTATGCACCCTTTCTATGACCATCTGCTTAACAACCTCAGAGTCCTTGAGCAGTATTTCAAATATTTGTGTAATAGAAGTGATCAGGTCATTATATTGAATAGATTCTGGGATCCCTCTAATGATTATATTGTTACGTCTGGATCTTGCTTCCAAGTCCAGAATTTTATTTTGCATCATTTGAATGTCAGTTCCATGTGTCTCTGTTCTTTTAGTGAGCATTAATATATTGTCTTCATTGGTAGCAATTCTAGTTTCTGCTTTCTCCATTCTTTCGAGAATCCGATTACGTGTCACTAAATGAAAGTGTTTGAGATGTTAGCTCTTTTAAAGCATCCTGTATAGGTAGCAATGCTGATTTGATTTCTTCCATTGTGACCTGTTGATCAGATTTTGTTGATGGCCCTGTTTTTGCAGTCTCTTGCTGCTTGATAGTTTTCTGTCTCTTGATTAAAGATTCCTTCTCCGGTGATTGCAAAGCTGACAGTTTGGTTTTGGAAGTTGTAGTTTCCATATTTTTGTCCTCCTTTGACATTTCGAAATTCTGCACGAAGATTTATTTCCCAAAGAAAAGTTACAAAAGTGAGATCAATCAGTCCTTTGTTTGGTGCTCTGTTCAGAGTCAACCTGACAATCAGATCCAATCCTGCTATTACCAAGTATTTTTTTTCGATTTTTCTTTCTCAGAACCAAAAGTAACTTCTGGTCAATTAGTAATAACTGCAAATTAGTTTGTTTACTCTAAGTATAACTCCACAGGGTTGATTTTTTTCTCAGGTATTTGAAGAGCTGAAGTACTGCAGTGCTTATAGAACGGCAGCCATCTTTGTTCCTCTTCATTCTCGATTATAATATGTTGAACTAAAGTGTATGTTGTAATGCATACTGCATATTGTCAAACATTCTCTACTTTATGTTATTATTTATTTACTGCCATTTGTTTATCGGGAAAGTTCATAGGTTCATAGGTTCATAGGTTCATAGGTTGATACTAGGCTATCAGCCCTAGGGCCTATACAAGCCTAGCCATAACAATTCCCTGGCTATTTCTTCCCACATTATTTACTTTCCTGGACCCCTGTCTAGCAGGGTGACTGATGTGATCCCTGGGGTGAATTTCTTTCTCCCATCCAATCGTCAAGGTTCCTCTTGAAATGGTCCAAAGAGGCACTCTGCTTTACATGTATGGGCAATCTATTCCAAAGTCTGGGGAGTCTCTGGGTCAGGAACCTATCCCTCTAGCATGTTTTGTTTATTCTGATGACAAGGTTTAGATCCCTGGAGCGTGTGGCTCTGAGGGATTGGGATTTTTTTAAGTGTAGCATGTCCAGCAGCTCTGGGTTTGACATGGCCTTGTATGTTAAGCAAAGATCGCCTCTGAGTAGACGATATGCGACAGAGTATAGCTGGAGTTTTTTAAGGCGGTCGGCATAGGGCATCTGCTTTAGGCCTGTGATTCTTTTAGTGAGGTATTTCTGTGGCCTTTCCAGTTGTTGCAGATGTCTTGAGAGGTACATACCAAATGGGTCATTGTATTCTATAATGGGTCTAATGAGGGATGAGTACAGTGGGACAATGGCCTCCTTTTTTCCGGATGAAAAGCCCTTAGTGATGAGGTGTGCCACATAAAAGGATTTCCTGACTGTTGTGGCAATGTGGTTATCGAAGGTGAGACCACTGTCCACCTGTGTCCCTAAGTCTCTTATCAAACTTTCGGTGTTTAGTGTACTGCCACCTATATGGTAATTCATGGATACATGTTTTTCCCAAAGGGGATAACTATACATTTCTTGGCATTGAGCTTGAGCCCATGGCTCTGGCACCAAGCATCTGTTTCTGTAAGGCCCTTTTGTAGAGTATCCACATCATTTGGGGATTCAATAATGGCTCCCAGTTTGCAGTCATCTGCAAACTTTGTTATCCAGAGTCCCTTAGTGTTGGCCTGTACTTCAGAGAAGTAGATGCCAAACAAGAGCTGTCCCAGGACTGAACCCTGAGGTACTCCACTTGTCACTTGTCTGGAGCTGGATTTGGAGTCGGCTACGTTTACAGTGTGGGTTCTATCAGTAAGCCAGTTAGCAACTCATTGGGTGATGTAGGGATTAATGCCCAGCTTAGTAAGTTTATCTATGATTCCAGAGTGGGGGATGGTGTCAAAGGCCTTGGCAAGGTCTAGATAGGCTGTGTGGACCACCTACCCTTGTCCATGGCTCTGGAGACTGATTTGAAGAAGTCAGTCAAGTTCAGGAGACAAGATCGACCCTTCACGAACCCAAACTGGGTGGGGTCCAGTGTTTGGAGGTTGCCAATGTCTTTGTTTATAAGTTCCATGATAATACACTCCATGGCCTTGCAGATAAGGCTTGTCAGACTGATGGGACGGTAGTTTCCGGGATCCAAGGTGGATCCCCCCTTGTGGAGTGGGATAACTGTAGCTGTGCGCCACTCAGTGGGCACAAAACCTGAGGTGTGGCTATGATTAAACATGACACTTAAGTGAGGTGCCAGTTCATATTGTAGTTCATGTAGTACACAGCCCAGGATGTCATCTGGTCCCATGGATGCTGTATTCTTAGCTTTGGAGAGTGCGTTTTTTACCTGTGTGGCCGTTATTACCGGAATTTGGCAATCTTCTGGTATTGAGATGGGCCATTTAGGGGGTGAGAGGGGGGTGAAGTTGGCACTGAATCGATCTGCCAGGATATTGGCAATATTCTTGGGATCAGTATATTTAATGCCATTCTGTTTTAGCTCAGAGCAGATCTGAGCATTGCCATTTAGATTCTTGATATAGTTATAGAATGCCTTGTTGTTGTCTTTGGAATCTTTGGCAATTTTATTTTTGTAACTAGCTTTGGAGGATTTTATGAGGGATCTCAGTTTCTTACTGAGGCTGGTAAGGAAGTTTTTTGCATCCTGGGATTTTCCTCTTTTCTGCAACAGTTTCTTCCTTTTGTTGTAAAGTTTGTTTATGGCAGGGGACCACCAGATTGGCTTCTTTTTTTGGATGAGAGCATCTTGGTTCTATTTGGGATGGCACAATTTATGCATGAGTGGATGTGCTCGTACAGTGCCTTAGTGTAGGATTCAGCAGTTGAACTTTCATCTCCCGTCTGCATGGGTGTCATGAAGTTTGTCACTTCTGACTTGAGTAGCATGAAGCTGGCTTTGGAGAAGTTTTTTATGGAGGTTTCCTTACTGGGGGGTGGGGATGGGATGTGGATGTTAAGGGTGATTAGCTTATGGTCAGACGTGACTAACGAGGGGGTGACCATAGGTGTGGAGCATCGATTTCCCATGTTGGTAATGACCAGGTCTAGGATATTGGAGCCCCTGATGGGACTATGGATTAGTTGATCCAGGGCGTTGGAATTTATGAATTCCAAGAACTGTTGGGCAAAGGTGTTGGTACATGAGTAGCTTTCCCAGTTAATGGCAGGGTAGTTAAAATCACCCAGTATTAGGGTGTTTGGTTCTATCTTAATATTTTCCAGTATGTTTAGAAAGGTGTAGTGAGAATCTTGGGGTATGGTGGGGGATCTGTAGAAAGCTACAATTTGGATTGCAGTCTTACCTATTGTTAGTTGCACCTGGAGAATTTCAGACGCATTGTGTTGGGCAACTAGCCTGGTGGTGTGAATATCCTTGGTGAATATTGACACTCCTCCACCTTTAGTGTTTCGGTCCTGCTTTGATGGCCGAAAAATGTGGTAAGAGTTGTAGCCTGGTATTGCAGGGGTGCTCTCTGGAGCCTTGAACCAGGTCTCAGTTACTGCACAGATATCGATGTTCTCCATTTTTAGGAGTGCCTCGAGAGTGCATTTTGAGGTTTAGACTTCTAGCATTGAGTAGCATTACCTTCAGATTTTGCATGCTTGTACCTGTTGTGGTGGTTTTGTTCTTTGAACTTTGCCTAAAAAAGGCACTATAGGGGTGGCAAGAGCCTTAGCCAGTAACCTGAATCCCAGAGGTGACAGGTGCAGACCATCTCTGGCAAAGCATCGTGGTCTGTCAATTATGTTGTCCCAGGCAGACAGATACTGGATCCCCTTTGAATGATACCAGAAGCTTAGACAATTGTTGAAGTCAATCATTTTGTCCTTATATTGTGGTATCATTCTGGGTGAAGGCAGGATGCTACTCAGGGCTAGGGTCATACCTGCCTGGGCCACATGATCCGAGAGCTCTTCCATGTCTCTTTTCATGTAGTCCAAGGAGGTACGTCTCAAGTCATTCACTCCAACATGGACAATGACAGAGTCATATTTGTACTTGTTGTGGAGTGACTTGAGTGCATGCATTATGTGGCGGATCCTGGCACCCAACAGGCAGCTGACTGTAATTTTCTCCTTGGTCCACTGAGCCCAAAGAATCCATTTTCACTGGAGGCCTGGGGAGAAAATCTCTACAATGGCAGTTAGTATAACAGTACAAAACATATAAAACAGTTAGTAGATACAAGCAATAATCATAGCAGACCATAATATACATAATATACTAAAATAAAAAAGTGTGCAAACACACAATATGTACAGATTTATACAGTTGAAGTCAACGAACTTAGTTTCACATTATAATACAGTAGAGGTAGCATTCAAAAAAGAAACAAAAAATAAACAGTCATTTGACAGTATTTTCTAAGTATTTTAAGAAAAAGCCACTCAATAGTGCAGAGTAGAATGGAGGTGTACACAATTAATAAGGCAAAGATAAGTGGTAAAGCAGAATATAAATTATTTGTTTTGAGTAGTAATAACAGAGAGTTTTGAAGAGGTGAAGATGTAAGTTAATGTGTGAATAATGCAGGTGTAGGGAGTGAGGTCATGGATGGATGAGATATGAGGCATTTGCAGTGCCATAGGGTAGAGAGCTGTTGCCACAAAGACTTTTTGAAGGAGGAGTTATTACTGGAGGTTCTGATAGCTAGTGGGAGGGACTTCCAAATCTTGGCAATGGAGAAGGAGCAAAGCATGTTACCAGCTGGGAGTTTAGGTTTGTCTACTTGCAGGTGGAGTTGATTTTCAGATGTAACTGGTCTGTTTGGGTGGTAATGGGTTAAGATGGAAGACAGGGCTGGGCAGTCCGAGGGTTTGTAAATGATTTTCTGTGCTGTGATTAGCTGTAGATAGGTTAAATGATGTGGAAGTTTGAGCCAGCCAAGGGATTTTAGGGCAATGCAGTGATGAGAAGATTATTTTGCATTGGTTGCAAACTTGGCTACCTTGCTGTAACATGACTTAAGCTTGGATTATAGAGTGGAGTGGCTATCGGTAAGGAGAGGAACCCCATACAGGAGAGAAGGTAGGAGGAAAGTTATGGTGAGTGTATGCTTAGTAGAAGTATTTATGTTGGTAGAGGGTGCTTAGTTTATAGTTTGTTTTTTTTTATATTATTGTGGATGTGAATGCCAAAAGACAGGCTTTCATCAAGAATAACTCCTAGTAAATTAGTGTGAGAGACAACCTCTATAGTAGCGTTATTTTGAGAATGAATGGTGAGAATGAATGTGGAGCTTTTCTCCCTGGGCCTCTGCTGAAAATGGGTTTCTGACCCAGTCAGACTTCTCCGGTCAACAAATGTCAATCAATCAATCAATCAATCAATCAATCAATCAATCAATCAATCAATCAATCAATAAATAAGTAAATATACACTGATGCCCACCTCATTCACTAGGAAGTCATTAACTCTTCTTACAAGAGTTGATTTGTCACTACAGAGAGTACAAAAGCCTGCTTGAAAGGGGTTCATAAGTCCACTAATTCTAAGACATGTCTCTATTTGCTTACAGACAGCCTTCTCAATAAGTTTCTCCAGAAAATGGAGGTTAGTGATTGAACAGTAGATGTCTAGCTATTCCTGACCAAATATGTATTTTGAGAGTTATGATAAAAATAGCCTCTTTCAAGACCAATGTGAATATTTTATCCATCAATTATTAGGCTAGGATCTGATAAATTACTGGCCATAGCACATCAAGGCTACCAGCCACCAGTCCTGAATGGCAATAATTCCTCCTGCAAGTTGTCAGGTGCATGCTGGGGATACTAGTCGTGAACTCCTTAAAATCAGCAGTATTAAAGACCAACAAAGACACTGTTAAAGGGTGAACTAGACTTGCTGTGCCTCCCTACAGGAAGAAGAGCAGTTCTTATTGTTACAGTTTTGCAGCAAAGAATCAAGCAGCAGTCCTGTTTTGTGACCTGGATAATACTCTTGTAAAGATTAGGAAGGCTGGACTGCATAGGCTGTCGACCACAAAACAGAGTGGTGCTGGAAAGCTGAATGCTGAAGAAATATTCATAATTCTGCCTTTTACAGAAGATCACTATGAAATACTCTAACAAGAAAGTGCTGGAGAGGGTCACTAATAAAAGAATACACAGAGCAGTAGAAAGTAAGATGGGAGATGAGCAGTTTGGATTCAGATCTGGATGCAGCACAACTGACCTGATGTTTGTAGTGAGGCAGATAGCGGTGAAGAAGCTACAGACGAGTAAAGAGTCTGACTGGACATTCCTAGACTTAGAGAAAGCAAATGATGAGGTACAAAGAAAGCTGATTTCTGCATTCCAGTGATGGTATGAATTCCTGGAAACATTGATAAAATGAGTGTAGGCAATGTACAAGGACACAATGACATAACTACAAACAGTTTGGTCTCACACTGTGGTTGCCACTGGGAGTGGGCGTGCATCAGTGTTCAGGTATGACCCCACTGCTGTTAATACTGGTGATGGACAACATTAGCAAACAGATCGGGGGGCAGATCAAAAAGTTCCTGTATGCAGATGATGTGGCATTATGGACACACTCTAAACATGAAGTTCAGCAAAGGGTAGGGCAATAGAATGTAGAACTGAAGGCACATGTGATGAAACTGAGTACAGACAAACAGTTGTTATCGCAGCAAATGGGGAAATCAGAAGTAGATGAAAAGTGAGATGGGGAAAATAGTGGAACAGGCTAACAGCTTCACGAATCTGGGAGGAGTGGCTGATAATAAGGAAGTCTGAATGAGGAGGTCAAAGTTAGAATCAGAGGGGCTGCAGTCAACTGGCACAGAGCATCAGGGTTACTGTATAATTTATTCCCCAGTATTCCCCATGATGTCGGACTTGATTGGTTTGGTGACTTTTTCAATAATGAAACCAATCTCGGCAACAACCTCACAAGTTTGGTTGTGGAGCTAATGAGAACAGTCCTTGAAAATAACTTTATATTTTTTAATGGGGAATTATTTAAACAACGAAAGGTAGTGGCCATGGGAGCTTCCTGCGCGACTTTATATGCAAACGTGGTCCTTCATTGATGGGAACATGCCTATATCTTTACACCACCCTAGATACAACATGTCATTCACTACCGTAGATACCTGGACGACATATGCATAATTTGGGGAGGCACAGAAAACGAATTGGCCGCATTCCTGGATTACATCAATACAACCACTCAGTTTCTTCGTTTCACACATTCTGTTAGCAGAGAAGAACTCCATTATTTGGATGTCACTATTTATAAGGATTTCTTGGCAGGCGGTTTCTAATCTAAAATCTTTCATAAACCGACCTTCTCGAATTCCTTATTGCATTTTGACAGCTTGCACCCTTTTTATCAGAAAAAGGGAATAGTAAAGGGGCAGTTGATTAGGGCCTCCAGAATGTGTAGTAAACTGGAAGATTTCCATCAGGAAATTTCCAAGTTACATAATATGTTTCTAAAGCGTGGGTATCCTCAGGACCTGTTAACAGCACTAACACTGGAAGTTTGCAAGCAAAGGGACTCTTCTTATGCACCATTATTAGGTGATGGTTCCACTATGATGTCTTCATCTTTACCAGCAAAAATGGAGCAAACTAACAATAGCTTTGTATACACCTTTTCAAACAACTTTACCGAAATAGAGCATATAATCTCAAAATATTGGTCTATTCTGTCAACTCATGATGATTTGAAGGCCACCATCCCTTACAAACCTGAATTTGTTAGGAAGAGAGGTTTAAATCTCAAAGAAATCTTTGAGAGAAGACAGCATCTGCAAGAGAATGGACAACAATCCCGCAAGGGTACTTATAAATGTGGAGCTTGCAAGCAGTGTTGTATGGTTCTGAATGATTCACACATTTATCTGAAATCACGAAAAATGAATATTCAGTCATATGGCTCGTTTTTGTGTGGCACCAGAGGGGTGGTATATTTAGGGGTATGCATCACCTGCAATAGTTTTTATGTAGGGAAAACCGAAAGGGAATTTAGAAGAAGGTTATACGAACATCTGTATGAAATTGAAAAAAAGAAGGAAAATAATGCCTTCTATAAACACTCCCTGAAGTGTCCCAATTACAAGTTAAAATTCTTAGTACTTGAGCAGGTCATCCCGAATGTGAGAGGGGGGAACTGGGAAGCTACCTTAGAATATAGGGAGCTAGTCTGGCAGCTCAAGCTGGACACAGGTAGAACACCTGGGCTAAATGACACTTTGAGTATAAGTTCTGCTTTAAGATTAAGAAGGGCCAGACTTTGATTGCACCCAGTTTGAGACCTTTTCAACTTCTTTGAATCAGCCTGGGTATTTCAATTTGCCAAACATGTCCCTGGATTCTAATTATAGCTAGATAAGATGCTATTAATACCTTCCCAGTTTCAATAATAAAAATACTTATGATTTGTAATTAACAAGCTTTATATTGTTTTAATGATTTTTACAGTTCTTTGTAAGATTGTTCACAATTTTGAAAACACATCTTGCATTTTAAATAAGTTGTACAGATGAATCATTAAATGAAAGGGACATAGATCCTAAGCCTAGGAATGAAGAAAGTAATATTTAAAAAGATTTATGATTTTAACTTCACATGACTATTTATATTAATGGCATTATTCATTTGTAACTGAAAGCAAGTTTTTAAGGAAGACATTGCCTTTTTAAAAATAGGGATATTGTTTAATTGATTAATTAATCTGTAATTGTATTTAAGCACTTGCTTCAAACACTTTACTGTTTCACTTGAAAAAGCTCGGAAGAGTCCGAGCGAAAGCGCTTGTGCTACAGGTTGTCGTTTGTTTTACTTGGAATAAAGAAGACTTTTTACCAACTTTCTTTGAATATTTGCCTCTGCTTGGCTGTCTGGACACACTTTTATTTGGTTTTGTTCATTTATCTACGCTTTTGGTTACTGTATAATGTAAAAATGTCAAAGAAACTAAAAAGGTGTACTAAACAGTGGTGTAAGCAGTATTACTGTATGATACAGAGACCTAGACAGTAAAGGAAAACAGCTGTGGAACTTATAGATGATGGAAATGAAGTGCCTGAAATGGATATTAAAATGCATGCTGTGGTACAGATGAAGAAATAAGGACATCAGAGCAGAAGCCAGAGTAGTTCAAGTTACCAAGATGGTAAAAGAAAACAGATGACAATGGTTTAGACACATGCAAGAAAGCACAAAACAATCTGATGAAGATGATTTAGGAGAGACAGGAAGATGGCAAGAGAAAATAAGGGTGTCCAGCAAAGAATCAACTCAGCAGTTAGGGACATGAGGACACACATAGTCAGTAATCTAGCCTTTGACCATCACGTGTCTGCAATAGTGGCAAAATCATTCTATGTTGTGCAACTTATAAACAAAAGTATGGCATGTAGGTCCAAGATGGTCATTGTTCAACGTATTCAGCATTCATCAGACCTATCATTGAGTAAAATGCACCCTTTGGTATGTTCCTAGCCAGGCACATCCAACACGGACCTTCTACAGAGCTTCCTCACTAAAAGAATTAAGGGTGTAAGTGAGATATCATATGCAGATCACCTGAAAGCCTTATCCCAGTATTCTGTCTCCTACAAGCTGTTGAGGGGAGATGTACATTATGCCTGCCTTACAAGACATTGTCAGACCCCACTCTGATGGACTGCCTGCATATCTACAAAGCAAACAGAACCAGAATTACCAATTCTAAAGACTTAAACTTTGCCTATAATATAAATAGGACATGCTGAAGAGAGACACATATGTATTCCAGAGACTACCCCTTCTCTGAAACAGGCTCCTTATCCATGTGAAGCAGAGCTCCTCCCTAACCCAATTCAAGTGTAACTTAGACAATGAGATGGGAACAGGAAATTCATCCCTGGTTTAGCACCTATGTCTCTAATGGACATAAGTATCCTGTAAATGTTTTGTCTCCCAGGCTCCTGCTTGTAAATGTTAATGTTTTATCTCACAATCCCCTGTTTACACTTATCAAAAGTACCAACATTTGTCAGAAATTTGAGATGCATGGCTAGGCTTAAAAAAGCTCTAGTGATTGTTAGCTTAGTACACACCTACGAACCTATGGATTGTGTGAGGGAAGATCTGCAACATTCAGGTCTGATCACTGAAGAAGGTACTAGAGTGGCTCTGAATTGAGAAAGAAAGCATTCATTGATGTGACACCCCAACCCCATGTTGAAAAGGAAAAAAAATGGGGTTGATGATGGTGGTAATGATGACCAAGTAACATGAATTTACTAGCTGGGTAATATTAAGTGATATCAACTGACATGTCTTTACTAGCTGGGTAATACTAAGTGATATCAACTGACATGTCTTTACTAGCTAGGTAATACTAAGTGATATCAAGTAACATGTCTTTACCAGCTAGGTAATACTAAGTGATATCAAGTAACATGTCTTTACCAGCTAGGTAATACTAAGTGATATCAAGTAACATGTCTTTACCAGCTAGGTAATACTAAGTGATATCAAGTAACATGTCTTTACCAGCTAGGTAATACTAAGTGATATCAACTGCAAACTCTTGATAAAGGACTACACCAAAGCACGGACAATGGTATTAGAGCTTTCATTCACTTTATTCCTGTGAACTTCTTCAGAAAACCTTGACCCATCCCCAAACTTCACTTAAATATAAAATTCATATCATATGCTCATTTTAATTGCAAAAAACATTTAATATTAATGGTGTCATTTTTTTTTTGGAAAAATTCTCCTTTTTTGTTATAGACAGTGTTAGCTGTAATTCATTCTCAGGTGACTACAACCCCCAAATTTATGAAGCCCTTTATTGTGTGCAGAATTAGTCTAAGAGTTATTTTCGGCAATATGGCAGACATGCGATCCAGGAACGAGCTCCCGGGATGTGCACGTGAGCTCTTAGTCTAATCCTGCACGGACCGAGCTCCTATATGCAAATTACCCTTATTTGCAGGTAAAAAAACATGCAAATGAGGGTAATATGCGATCCAGGAAGCTGGCAGCTGTCCGTGCAGGGCGAGTGCAGTATGCAAAAATGTATTCGGTTAGTAACCGAGTGCATTTCTGCAAACTACAAAGCGGAGCTATAACAGCTCCAAATAAAGGCTGCATATCATTGAGGAAGCATGCTAATGGCAAAGTAGAAGGCCACTGGCATTGAAAACTGTTTAAAAAATAAAAAAACAACTTTTATTTTTTTTGGGTGCTATAGACTGCATGCACATATGCATCAAAGCACCACCCGGTGAACAAGGTAGGGCCTACATCAACCACAGGGGCAGCCCCTCCATCAACTGCCAGGTTGTTTGTGATGCCCAGGGCATTATAATGAATGTGTGTGCTGGCTGCCCTGGAAACTATGACTATTCCCACATATGGCATCTGATGCAGCTGTACCAGAGATTTGCCAATGGGGATATCCCCTACGGTCACCTAGTGGGGGATGCTGGGTACACACTGGAGTTGTGGCTGATGACACCTCTCAGAAATGCACACACACCTGAGCAACAACGCCATAATGAGGCACACACACAGGCCAGCATTTTATCTGTCTCTGGCCTAGCACTCAAGTGTGGGGTCATTTACTGCACTGTTCTAACTTGTTGATACTTGTGAACTTCTACTTTCCTTAAAAACAACAAAAAAACAAAAAATCTTGCTTTTTTCCCACTTTTCTGAGATTTAAAAAAGTTCAGTTACAGATTTGCTGTTCTGAACTGTTTGTAAGTTTCTTGGAGGCCATTATTTGCTTGGGCTAAAGGGAAGTCTCTGTGTTCATCAGTGGCAGTGATAAACATTGAGCAGCCTGCCTGCCCCTGTGGGAGTGGTTACTGCCTTGAAACTGTAGTTTTATTGGCCATTTTGGGTCAATTCCTAACTCCTTGATCTCCCTCTCTTAAAACCCTCTTTTGCACGGTTTTGCACATTTTTGCACATAGCGCAACATCGGGCAGCGACACCTAATTGGGTTTAAAGTACGCCTAATTGGGTTTAAACTATTCCTGGCTCCACAAAGTCTGCTCTTCATTTTTTCCCTTAGAACTGCTCTATCTCTCAAATTAAACACCATATTCTCATTCTAAGGCCCCTCACTGGTCCAAATAAGTTATTTTACAAGTTAGCACTAATAAACCATAAGCACCACTTACTCTTATACTCTCTACAGTTACCTTGTCCCCTATTGGTCCATTTTAATTCAGTTCCCTATATTACTCTAGCATGTCCAAAGGTCAGTCAATGGTTTCCTCTCCAGTCCAGCTGGTGAATCTGGGAATTTTGAGGCAATGTTACAACTGTCTCATGTACACGGACAACCCTCTCCTCCTCCAAACAGGTTCAAATATATGTGAGAGATGCAACCAAATAGCCAAACTGGATGCTGAGCTCTCTCATCTCAAAACTGGGGTAACCAGTCAGGAGGAGAAGGAAACCTCACACAACACAGTTCCAGTATCACATAGTCCCACCACAACAGCGAACCAAACACATAAAAACACAAAAACATACTTGGAGGCTCTAAATAAAAATCTACCTAAGCAACAGAGACCTCCAAAGCAGACATCCAAGCAAATGCTACCCCAAAACAAAACACGTACAACACATAGCACACAAAGTCAGTGTGCCAAGCAGTCACAGCCCTTAAGGCTAAATAACACACCTGATACACTTGTAATAGGTGACTCTATTGTCAGACACACTGACGTCCCACTCACCAGGCTGAATAAAGAGAAGGTCACAGTGAGCTGCCTGTTGGGTGCTAGGATCTGCCACATAATGCAAGCACTCAGGTCACTCCAAAGCAAATACAAATATGACTCAGTCATTGTACATGTTGGCATGAATGACCTGAGATGTACCTCCCTCAACTACATGAAAAGAGACATAGAGGAGTTCTCTGATCATGTAGCCCAGGCCGGTATGACCCTGACTTTGAGCAGCATCTTACCCTCACCTAGAATGATGCCACAGTATAAAGACAAAATGATCGATTTTAACAATTGGCTAAAATTTTGGTGTCATTCAAAGGGGATCCAGTGTCTGTCAGCCTGGGATGACATGCTCGACAAGCCACATTGCTTCGCTAGGGACGGCTTACACATGTCACCCATGGGCTTTCGGATATTGGCAAAGGCTCTTGCCACCCCCATAGTGCCTTTTTTAGGCAAGGCTCAAAAGTCAAACCCACCTCCATAGACAGCACAAGGAACAAGAAACTAAAGGTAATGCTGCTAAACGCCAGAAGTCTTAACCTCAAGATGCATGAACATGAAGCTCTCCTCAGTATGGATAACATCGATATCTGTGCAGCGACAGAAACCTGGTTCAAGGCTCCAGAGAGCACCCCAGCACTACCAGGTTATACCTCATATCATGCTTTTTGGCCCCAAAACCCGGACAGAAGGAGGGGGAGTTTCCATATTTATCAAGGATATCCACACCTCCAGGTTAGTGGAATTGCACGAAGTATCGGAGACCAACCATGTGCAACTGACAGTGGGCAAGACTGCTTTTCAGTTTATAGCATCCTACAGACCACCCTCTCAAAGTCAGGAATCCCACTCGGCTTTCCTGAAAACATTGGAGAACATGAAGATCTCTCCGAACACCATTATATTGGGTGACTTCAACTACCCAAACATAGACCGGGAGCATTACTCAAGCGCCAGCACCTTAGCCCAAAGGTTCCTGGAATTTATAAACTCAAATGCTATGGAACAACTAGTCACCACTCCCACAAGAGGGGAAAACATACTAGACCTGATCATTACCAACATGGGGACCCTATGCTCCATACCAGAAGTATATCCCTCATTGGTAAGATCAGACCATAAATTAATTTCACTGGATATCCACATCCCGACCCCACCCCCAGCCCAGAAAACCACAGTGAAAAACTTCTCAAAAGTAAACTTCACACTTCTCAAAACCGAAGTGGAATCCTTCAAGGCCCCAGGGCCAGTGGAAACTATGGCCTAAACTGCAGAATCCTATATAAACACATTCTACGGACATCTCCAGGAATGCATGGATCATGCTATCCCAAACAAAATCAAGACCCAATCATCCAAAGGCAGGCATCCAGTCTGGTGGACCCCAGCCATAAATAAACTGTACAACAGAAGGAGGAAGCTACTACATGATAGAGCAAAATCCCTAAAAGGGAAGGCATCTCTGATCAGTACTAGCAGAAAATTACAATCCCTCATGAAATCCTCCAAGGCCAGCTTCGAGAGAAAAATTGCACTGGGCACTAAAGACAATCATAAGGCTTTTTTCAGTTATGTTAGGAACCTGGGTTGCAACTCCCAGACTTGTTCTGAGTTGATTCTAAGTGACAAAAACTATACTGAACCCACAGACATCGCCAATATCCTGGCAGACAGGTTCAGTGCAAACTTCTCCACCCCCTCCCCCCCAAAAGAGCAAGTATCTATCCCGGCAGAGTGCAGCCTCCCAAACATCTCTGATGCTCAAGTGAAGGCTGCCCTCTCCAAAGCAAAAAACACTGATTCCATGGGACCAGATGGCGTCCCGGGTTGCGTCCTACATGAACTCCAAGAAGAACTAATCCCTCGAGTAAAACTGCTGCACAATCTCAGCCTCACTACAGGATATGTGCCCAAAGAATGGCGTACAGCAACAGTGGTCCCACTCCACAAAGGTGGTGCCTCTGCGGACCCTGGAAACTATCGCCCCATAAGCCTGACTAGCCTAGTCTGCAAGGCTATGGAGAGGATCATCATGGAACTCATAAACAAAGACATTGGGGACCTACAGACACTAGAACCTACCTAATTTGGCTTCGTCAAGGGCAGATCCTGCCTTTTGAACCTGGTCGACTTCTGTGAAACAGTCACTAAGGCCATAGATGAAGGGAAGGTAGTCCACCCAGCCTATCTGGACCTCGCAAAGGCATTTGACACAATACCCCACTCGGGCATCATAGATAAGCTATCCAGCCTAAATATAAACCCCTATGTCACAAGATGGGTCGCAAACTGGCTCAAAGACAGAACCCACAGAGTCAGAGTTGCTGGAGCCATGTCAGACTCGAAACCGGTCACAAGTGGCATCCCACAAGGTTCTGTCCTGGGACCTCTCTTGTTCGGTATTTACTTTTCTGAGGTACAGGCCAACGTGGGAGGACTATGGCTCACCAAGTTCGCAGATGACTGCAAACTGGGCGCCATAATTGACTCTCCAGCTGACACAAACATCCTTCAAAAAGGTCTCGCAGAGATGGATAATGCCAAAAAGTGTATAGTCATAGCCTTTGGCAAAAACATTGTGCCCACAAATTGCCACATAGGTGGTAACCCATTAAGTACAGAGAAAGTAATTAGGGATCTGGGAACCCAAGTTGATAGCAATCTCTCCTTTGACAACCACATTGCCAAAGTGGTTAGAAAGACCTTCTACATAGCCCACCTCATCATGAAAGGATTCATATCTAGATCAAGAGAGGTAATCGTGCCCCTTTATTCATCCCTCATCAGGCCCATCATAGAATACAATGCCCCCTTTGGGATGTACCTCACCCGACACCTGCAGCAATTAGAAAGACCCCAAAAGTACCTCACCAGGAAGATCAGGGGACTCAAACAGATGCCATATGCTGCTCGGTTAAAAAACCTCTAGCTCTACTCAGTTGCATACCGCCTACTTCGAGGCTATCTGTGCCTGACACATAAAGCTATGTCCAACCCAGAATTAATGGACATGTTCCACCTCAGTAAATCTAAATCCCTTAGAGCCATGCGCTCAAGGGACTTGAACCTCAGCACAGAAATAAATAGAACATGCTGGAGGGACAGATTCATAACCCAGAGGCTCCCTCCGCTCTGGAATAGAATTCCAATTCATGTTAGGCAGAGCACCTCACTGACTCTCTTCAAGAAGAATCTTGATGAGTGGATGGGGGATTGTAGGTTTGTCCCAGGGATTACTTCCGTGTCACTATTAGGCAGAGGCACAGTAAACTAAACTTTAAAAAGGGCACAGTATACTCAAATCAAGGGGTAGCGTAAGCCAAACACAATCGGGCTAGGCTTCTAAATGCCCCAAGGCAGATAGCCTAGTATGAACCTATGAACCTATGAACCTATGAATAGAGCATGTGTTTGGGATGCTCAGGTCATGGTTCCAGTGTCTGAACACATCTGATGGAGCCTTGCAGTACTCACCAGCTACATGTACTCAAATTGTCCTTGTATGTGCCATGCTACACAATATGATCCTGTGGAAACAGCTGCAGCAGGAACAGAATGAGGCAGGGCCACGCATCCCCCCACCATTGCCAAGGCCAGTACAGGCACAGAGTGACTCAAAGGAGGAACAACCTGAGCCTGCCCCAGTAGGCAGAAGGAGGCATGTCCAGTATGCACTGACCTTGGCAAAGAGGCAATGCATAGCACATGCACTGACACAGTAGGGTCCCAGGGAATGACACCTCTGTCTGACTCGCACATACAGTAAAATGGATGCCAAATATGACACTACCTGTGCTCAACCATGTATAGGGAGTGTACTATGTGCATCCAACATAGGCAGCTCTCCAGCACCATCCACAAGTCTGGCACAACCGCAAGGTTAGTCAGTCAACCTACCAATTGGCAAATGGAGTAGAATGTGTTGTTACCTGTAGCTTTGGTATGGATATGAGCACGCAATGGAATTTGGTGGCTGAATGTTATGGCAGCAGACAGTAGACACCCATAGTGGCACCATGACATCTGTTACACATACTGGAGTCACCATAGTAGCCAGTATTACACAGGGTGACAAAAACCCACTGCAAGAAATGTGCTGGACCACATGTGTGTCTATATGACACACACATGCCAGTCAGGGAGGTTCACATACCCAACAACAGTCATAACCAGCAGGACAGGTATAGACAAAAACAAACAAAGGCTGTGCTAAGGCCTCTGAATGATGCCTATGGGTATCCTCCCCCCCAGACCTACACAGACAGACTATACCCGCATGTGTCAGTTGTGGATATTCTCTGTGTGTCTCACTGTCTGTGTAGGGAGCAATGCATTTTAGGCTAGTCACTCGCAGTACAGTTGAAATGCCCTATATTGGTAATCCTGCTGATGTCATTCATTGTGAAATACACCTTTGGGGAAGGGTTTTTCTAGTATTCCCTGTGGTGCGTCATATAACAGCTCCATGCTGTAGTGTGATCTAGACCTCAGTTAGGGGTTCTATACCTACACATGTCAATTGTGGATGTTTTGTGTGTGCCTCACTGACTGTGTAGGGAGCAATGCATTTTAGGCTACTCACTCGCAGTACAGTTGAAATGCCCTACTTTGGTAATCCTGCTGATGTCATTCATTGTGAAATACACCTTTAGGGAAAAAGTACTCCAGTAATGTCTGTAGTGCGTACTATAACTGTGTAGTGCTGTAGTGCAGTAAACTAGTTAGGTAAGGGTTCTACTCCCAGATATGACAGGTGTGTGTGTGTGTGTGTGTGTGTGTGTGTGTGTGTGTGTGTGTGTGTGTGTGTGTGTGTGTGTGTGTGTGTGTGTGTGTGTGTCTGGGTGTAACTTGTATCTTGTGTAGATGTGGGTGGGAGTGTATGACACCTGTGGGCAATGTGGAGGGGTTTTGCTTATTTCGTACATGGTGGCCCTACTATATATCACAGTGTCAACCATACAGGGATAACAGATGTAAAATAGCTGAGAGGCTGGGGTGCAAAGCCATACCCATACATGTGACATCAAGACCAGCCAATCACAGTTAGCAAACCCACTATTACCCGGAGCACACACTCAACCCATGTTTCATATGCACACACATGCCTAGGCAACAGCTAATATGTGGGTAGTACACTGCATATTGGCCACTGATAGTAACTATGTAGTGATAGCAGTGGGCTACAGAGAGCATATCACCCTGCCCATCTGTCCAATATGCACGTACATGCAGACAGTGCACCTCCACCTTGTCCCCCAATGGACACCTGCACCACCTGTGGTGCCTTCACATGTGACTCACAACAGACATACCATGCCTGACAACATGCCCTGTATGGACAGATGACGCTGACATCAGAGAATGATGTTTGCATGCTATCAATGTAGGTGCAGGGAAAACCTACTGCCCATTACCAGTTCCTGCCAAAGGTGGGCAAGACTGGCACATCTGATGATAATCTGTATTCACAACACAGGCCAGACACCCCAGGTACAGTTCCACATGTCACTGTACATGCATGTGGGAGGTGTGCACATCCCTGACACTATCCATGTCATGGACTAAAAAACACTTGCATGGCAAGTGATGCACAGCATTGCCCACACACAATAGTCACCCAGGTGACAGGGTGGGGGATGCAATACCCACCTGTGTGAGCAAATGCAGAAACTACAGGCCTGAGCCACAATGCAGACCATTGTCATGTGGCCTGATGCCAAGGTATACCCATCGTCTGCCCATATATAGCCTGCACAGATGACCACCACACACCAGTGCAGACATGCACCCATGCATGTCAGAACTGGCACTCTGTGTGTTCATGTGTGTGTTGTATGGTGCATATGTCCACATCCACACTTACTACAATCCCCTGGGGCATACTGAAGCATGCTGTCTGATGTCTGACACCTCCTCATACTTTTTGCCCATATGACCGCCATATGATCCATGTGATACCTGCACATTGATGTGGTGCATCCAATAACTGCATCGAACTGTGATAGCACTACATAGTTGTTGGGGGTTTGATACCCTGTACTGGTAGGTGTGTGACGCAACTATGCTTCAGTTTTGCTCTCCCTCCCCTCCCTGACATGTGTTTGCCTCTGTCTGCCTCTCCCACTCCTTCTCTGGTGGATGTGGAGACTCACACCTGCTTTGCTTTAGCAGCAGCATGTGTATTTTAAGTGATGCTCATGATCAGCTGATGGCCTCTGCATGAATTGCAGTCCTCCCCTAGCAGATTGCATGTGGAACAGCTGTGGTAACATTCCCATAGCCAAATGCATGGAAACATTCCAATACCTAGGAACATCATGGTGGTGCTGTTCCTTTTCAGTCACTGTGAGCAGGAACTAGATCTGTTGTTTGGCAAACAGCATCTCAGATGGATTTGGAATTTACCTCTAACAACATACACTGTGGAAAGAGGGCAACAAACAGGAGGGGGTGTGCCTGACTTGACTACAGACTGTAAGTGCTGCTATACTGCATTTGGAGTAATGCTGGTTTAACAGTGTTTGTCTGAATATGTCTGTCGTACATGTCGCAATATCTGCCATGTCAGTTCCATGTATATGAGGAATCCCCATCTGCAGGGTCATCTGCAGACTGGGCAGTGTTGCGCCGTTGTTTCATGTGTTAGCCACGGTGCATCTATCTGTGGAATGCAGAAGGTAGTGTGAGGATTGCAGTCTGTAGATGGTGAAGGCCATGACGGTTGCTGACTTCATATCCCTCATAGGACATATGTTGCAACAAACCCTGTTACAATGGTAAATTTATGAGGTTATCACAGCAACATGTCTATACTGGCCCTGTGTATGTGCTGTCACCCACACCTCTGTCAACCTTTGTACATATGTTGTGCGTGAAGTGGTGCATATGTGCTGTACACCATAAATAGTGTCATCAAATCTGATAACAAGCCAGTGATGTAGCAGATTGCTACACATGTCATGTACAGTAGAGGTTACATTTCCTGACAAACTGGACATTCTGTGGATGTTTGTACAGTACTGAGGTCTGTGTAGTGATGGTGAGTGTCGGCAGTGTGTGTATTGTTAATATGTACTTTAGCCTGTGCACAGACTGTGATAGATGTCATTGTTCTAGCTCCCATTCTATCTGATGTTACATGCTGCCCCACTGTATGGTACCATTATGGCATACATGTTTGTAGGGCCATGCACACTCATGTCCCATACCACAGACCACCATCAGTCCAAACTGTGTAGCAGCCCAGTATATGTAGGGTCATTCTGTGAGTGGCACATATGAGGGTGGTGTAGAACAGATAGTCCATATTCTGTAATATTATGCTAGCTTACCATATGCGGCTGTGGCTGTGTTCACATTGGTTGTGGTTATGCACTTTCACATAGGTGTATCTTACCCTGTGCTGTGACATGGCTGTTGAGCCTGCTATATATGTGGGTACATGCGCATTCCCCCATACGAGATGTAGGCCAGTGTTGAGCCAGTCTGCCTGTAGCCTGCACAGTGCATTGTTACATGCCTAGCAGCTTAGTGTACTTACCTAGTGAGATGTCATGTGAGATACTTGCCAGATGTACTGGTGATGGGCCTCCCTTAAAAGCCATGTATGTCAGACAGAGCAGTGGGATGCTATACAGATGTATGTCAATATCTAGTGGGTAGTATGTGTCCATGGCACCCCTGTACCAGCAGTCATTATGTATCAGGCCAGACAGGAGTGTGTGAATCCAAAACCTATGGTGACATATGTATATCAGTCGTTATGTGTTATACCCATCTACATGGCTGTCTACATCCATATTGTCAGGCCTGGTACACATGCTGTGCACTAAGGGATTATGTGTATACCTCTGGACTGTACAGTGTGTGTCCAAAGTTCCACATATATTGGCCAATATATCTGCTGCACTCCACAGGGGCATTGCATGCTAGCAGCGGTACTTTACACTGATGTCCTTAGGATGTCTGCCAGTAGCCAATGGCACACATGTTATAAGCACATGTGACCTTCCACACACACCATGTATGTGAAGACAATTCCAATGACAGTAGCAATAGTCTAGTAATATACCTGCTATACATACCTGACATCCCCTTGCACTATGACTTTGGGACTATAGGGGCTGGGGTAGGTCTACACTCCATGTCCAGAACATATTGTGGAAATATATGTGCATATACTTATCTATATATATATATATATATATATATATATATATATATATATATATATATATGCTAGCAGCGGTACTTTACACTGATGTCCTTAGGATGTCTGCCAGTAGCCAATGGCACACATGTTATAAGCACATGTGACCTTCCACACACACCATGTATGTGAAGACAATTCCAATGACAGTAGCAATAGTCTAGTAATATACCTGCTATACATACCTGACATCCCCTTGCACTACGACTTTGGGACTATAGGGGCTGGGGTAGGTCTACACTCCATGTCCAGAACATATTGTGGAAATATATGTGCATATACTTATATATATATATATATATATATATATATATATATATATATATATATATATATATATATATATATATATATATGCTAGCAGCGGTACTTTACACTGATGTCCTTAGGATGTCTGCCAGTAGCCAATGGCACACATGTTATAAGCACATGTGACCTTCCACACACACCATGTATGTGAAGACAATTCCAATGACAGTAGCAATAGTCTAGTAATATACCTGCTATACATACCTGACATCCCCTTGCACTATGACTTTGGGACTATAGGGGCTGGGGTAGGTCTACACTCCATGTCCAGAACATATTGTGGAAATATATGTGCATATACTTATCTATATATATATATATATATATATATATATATATATATATATATATATATATATATATATATATAATTACACAGGTGTAGTACTTCCAATTACCACTGTCATGGCAACCACCCACTGTGAATCCCGACATCATGTGGGCGTGGTCCCTTTATATTTTCTGTGTGATGGACATCCTTCCTGTGTATGGGCATCAATGTTACAGACAGTAGGTAGCAATACCTCTTACAGGAGAACCTGCACACTCAGGGCAGCCACATATTTGTAGGAAGATCAGGAACTACAGACACACTGTGAGTAGAGTTGTAATATCCTCTTGCTGGACAGAAGTATGCCTATCATGTGTTGTCCGTCCACCATACAGGTCCTGTGTCAGATATTATACTGGCAGTGTGTGTGTGTTGAGTGCTATCAGTACATGGCTACATCCAGTTCTGTTTCTAACTTCAATTCCCTGACTAAGGGTACATTGCAGACTATCCTGTAACACCAGCACCTTGCTTAGTGTATGGCAACACTGTTCCACATATGTGCCTGTATTCCAGCCTTTGTCCTCCACCTACATACCAAGCTTTGCACATATGTCATGCTGTTGGGGGTTGTTCTGTAGTGGGCTGTGAGTATATCACACTGCCATTGCTGCCATCAGTCCACTGCTGTTGTATTCCCAGCACCATAAATGACCTAGGCTGTTACAAAAATACTTCACCTATATTTATATTACTTACATGAATTGGGTTCTGTTTGTCAGTGTGCTCATGATGGTGTCAGTTATGCCTTGCTATGTACCATTATTAGTGTAACTGTTTCACAGTTGCAGTACTCTGTTTATATGGTTGTCAGTGTCTGAACAGCTATATGACATGGCATATCAAATGTTGCAGGCAACGATTGACATTTGTATGGGTGGCCCATACAGTGTTCACTTGTTCAGGTGTTAACTGTAGGCATAGTGGCTGTTCCATATTGTGTGTACCTTCTACATATGTATCATACTGTACATATATCTGTGTGTGTATGTGTAGTCAGTCACATGTGTATATATATATATATATATATATATATATATATGTATATCTGTAGCTGCATCTCTGTGTCTGTGTATCTGTATCCTGGGGATGTTGATTGCTTCCACATATTACATGTCAGTGCATTGCAGGGTGCATGTGGACATATGTGTATTTGTTAATCTGCCATTGCTATCTACAGATGAATGGCCATATAGCTCTATATAGATATATATATCTGCTAATATATATATAACCATGTCCATATATACCTACATAGATATATATCTGTGTACACATATGTAGATACATATATGTGTTGATTTAGGCATATGCATGTATGTATATATATATATATATATATAAATATATATATATATATATATATATATATATATATATATATATTGATATATATGTATATAATGTTAGAAATATATATATATATATATATATATATATATATATATATATATATATATATATATATACATACATATATAGATATATTGTATCTGTTTAGATATTCATGCAGTTACACACACAGACATCTAGGTGTTGGTATACATTCTCTGTACTGTTGCATGACAGGACTGGATGATATGTTTCTGAAAACATTGAATTTCTTTGTATCAGTCATGGCTTAGTGGTAAATCACTTTGTCTATCGAGTGCAGGGTCCTGCATTTGAGCCTTATAGAGGCAGTTTACTTTGTTGCTGGGCAGAACACGGCCATTGGATACAGAGTGATTAAGGCACTTTAAAGCAGTTGTACGTGGGTTTGCGTGGAGGTGAGCACTGCTAACCTATGGTTACAGTTTCTCATATTCTGTTAGCTTTTAAATTGCTTAACCTGTGTAGGCATAGCTTACCCCCATGCAACCAAGCTGAAACCCACTTACTGCTGCTTAAAAGTGCTTACTCCTGCTTACCCCCCTGCTAATTTCTTTAAAAGAAAAGAAAAAAGGGTTGATAGGAAAGTGGTGAAAAAGGGCACAAAGAGGGTAAGACAGTAGGGAAAATAGCTAGGGATGTGCAGGAAGGGTGTAGGGAAGGTCCATAGCTGTGCATTTCTTCTACAGCAACAGCTTTGCATATACACTGAATTTGAAGGTAGATTTGGACCCTCAAACCCCTGGGATAGGGGTGAATACAACATAAATTCATTGTGATGCCAATTAGACCAGATTACATGTGTCCAGTGGACATGTGTGTGAAATGAACAGCTATGTATGGGGCGAGATTTTTTGGTGGGAACAAATTGCCCTTTTATTTTTAGGTGAGAGTGAGATGTTGGGTAGGGGTAGTAGGTATATTTGGGGAGGTAGGTTGAGTTGGTTAACAGACAAGACGAACAAGACATGTACAGGGGCAATATATGACACATGTGGGGGTAAACACCTTGGATGGGGAGGGGTGTTTGGAAGTCGCAAGCCCATGAGCCCCCAAATGGAAACAGTGGGAATGAGGTCCCCACCCACGGGCAGTCACCAGTGCACCTTCATGGCCCCAAAGATGGCTGTTCAGGGGGCTGTGTAGGAGGGGCAGGCTCACCCTCTAATTGTGCCACTCGACCCTCAAGCTAGTGTAGCTGGTCTCAAACCTCCAGATCGAGCTCCCTACACACCATGACCTGGACATGTTGACAGTTGACAGGTTCCCCTCCGTGCCTGCTCCCAGGGGGGCCGAGCCCCATCCCCTGCAGCAGTTCCACCCAAAGGTGGTGCAGGGCCCACGGAGGAGGAGGTCCCAGGCTGGACCCCAGATGTGCTAGTGCCCAGTGCCATGGCAGTTGAGGTGGGACAGGTGGGTCCGCTGGGACCGGCCTTCCCATACGAGCTATGTTGTAGCAGGTTTATGACAGATATGGGTTAGTAACAGTCAACAGCATTCAGGATTAGTTATAACAGCATGCATAGGTATTCTCATTAACCCAAAACACCAGATTTAACACAGTTGCAAAGCAAGCAGAACACATGCATATATGGAACAACAGTGGCCATTACAAGAGGATGCATGTTTCATTGATGGCAACAGGCCACCAATATGGGTGTATTTTAACATGGCACATGCACAGAAACAAATGTGAATATTTATAAACCATTAGGACTTATGTCCCAAAAAATGTTTGGAGTGTACAGATACTTGCTGAGGAGTGTCATTGGGTTATTTTGCACATATGGTAGGGGTAAGTGAGAGAGTTCAATTAACAACTTGTATATCTTTATAGTTTTCACAACATTCTTAGTCACTGCAGTGATCTTTCCCTTACATGTATTATTACACTACCCAATAGCCTTATATTGTACACTGGTATGTTTATAGATTATTATATACGTTACCTGTGTCCTACATACAAGCGTGACAAGATGCAGGTGTTAATGCAACATATGTTGAGAATTGCTGTCATACACTTTGGGTGAGGTGCTAGAATGACAGTTTTTTTTTCATATACATTCTATGACTATGTACACGTTTGACTATCAGTTACATGTCATTAACAGCTGCTTACATTTCTTGGATCATCCACTGATTTTTCAGGGGAAGACGGTACCCGGCTGGTGATATGGGCCATTTATCTGGACATGCTGGACAGATTGGAACAGTTGTGGGGTATGAATATGCATATAACTTTCAATTAGAACATTCTAGCAAATTCTGTACAGTTGTTGGGTGTAATTATGCATACAGCTTTCTATCTGAACATGGTAACAAAATCTGTACAATCATGGGGTATGAGTATGTATACAACTTAGTAGCACTCCCAGGATTCAAACCCCTGCTGTGTGTGACAAAAAAGTACAGCTAACATCACAGTGCACTGTGCTATTAGGGAAATGATGTAAAGCTTTCTACTGTTTTCTATCTAAGTCTCCCTCACTTGTACAATATGACTGTCCTCTTGGCACTTCCAACATTGTTATGCAGGACTTCATACACATTTTATCTGCATATCACAGTGTGGGTGACACTATTTAAAATACAACAGTACTATTTATAGTATGCAACAGTTCGCCAACATATGAAATAAGAATAAACAGAAGCACTCCAGGGGTTATACCTTTATTTACAGACTATTACACATTTATTTCTACTGGTACAACACTTTCTAAGGCTCTTATATTTATTTGTTATGACAGTCCATGCAGTCTAATTACTAATCTGCCTTGCGATGCAGCCTTTGCAACCTAGCATCATGGGCTTGCTGGTTTGCAGCCCGCTCATCTGCAGCTGTCAGAGAAATACAGTGATATTTAGTCATACCTATCCATAGTATACACAAGCTAGGCAATTCTTAACTACTTAGTAGAATGAGTACTTAGTACTGGGGCATTAGGCATCAGTCGAGACTCCTGGATCCACTGCTCCAGTACATCCCCCCTCCGCCGCTTCAGGTCAGCATGATGGTGCCTGACCTGATCACCTGTCCGAGGAATACCTGTGACACTGGTGAGATCACAGGCGAGACTGTCCCAGGTCTTCATTTTATACTTCTAGCCCTGGTATTGGCCCTGCAGTAGTCTCTCCTCATGGTGTTTTACCAGGAGCCATACCATGAGTTTTGACTCCTGGATGCCCCAGCGCTGTGCTCTAAAATTAGTGCCTTCACCCACACCAGCCATTCTGCCTGCAGTAGGAAGCTACAACCAATTATGGAACATATTCCCACCTGTGGGGTTTAAATACAACCAATTACCCGCACTTTTCCGTGATTGGCCGGGTTTGAAAAGGCTAAGCTATGGGCACACCTGCTTACCTAAGGTTGACGGTGCTTAAAGAGGTATACCACGAGGCAGATTAGATTGGCTCCCTAAATATTGCTTACTCTTACTAAGTTGAGCTGTGCTGCGGTTAGCATTGCTTAATAGTTAATTAGCATTATATTTGCCATTTGGCAATGATTTATTCTTCATTACAGGTTATATATGTGTCTGGTATCCATGATTCATGTGTACATACACTGTATAGGGATCTGGGGACTTCTACACTTTATTACAATCACACCTCAGATCTATGTTTACTGCAGTACCCCAGTTCACATATTTATGTTATGTAGCAGGTTATACCACTTCACACTGTACATAGATTCAGTTCACATGTTTGGTTTGATTTTCCTGTGGTGAGGATTAGTCTGCTGATACCTGATTCCTCTGTATTGCTATAATGGGTTAGTGGTTAACTACTATGACTATAATATACAGGGTCCTGAGTTTGAGCCTTGCAGAGGCAGCTTATTTTGTTGCTGGGCAGAACATGGGCCATTGGGTACAGAGTGATTCAGGCACTTTAAAGCAGTTGTAAGTGGGTTTGCGAGGATTTGCGTGATGGTAAGCACTGCTAACCTCCGGTTACAATTTCTTACACTCAGTTAGCTTCTACTTTGCTAAATCTGTGTAGGCAATGCTTACCCCCAGGCAAACACACTAAAACATGTTTACTAGTGCTTATATATGCTTACTACTGCTTATTTGTGCTTAAACCTGCTTACTAGTGCCTTATTCATTATGACACTGACACTTCACATGTGCATTTAATGCAGTACTCCAGTTCACATTTAAATGTTATTTAGTAAGTTATACAGCAAAAAGGTGTAAAAATATGTTCATATACAGATTTCACATGGAGAATGGTATGTGTTGCAGTGGGACTCAGACCGGAAATGCCTGC
Organism: Protopterus annectens; assembly: GCF_019279795.1. Taxonomy (NCBI): domain Eukaryota; kingdom Metazoa; phylum Chordata; order Ceratodontiformes; family Protopteridae; genus Protopterus; species Protopterus annectens. Next base: position 97,230,409 of record NC_056735.1, on the reverse strand, counting down.
TTGTTAGGTGGATGCTCTGACCACTACACTATTGCTGTGCTGCTTCATTTGCATATATCTTCCTTGTTATCCTCTTCAGCCTTTTAAGCTGCTTTAATTGTAGCTAAGCGATGGGCACACCCGTGCACCTACAGTTAGCTGTACTCAGGGTTTTAAAAAAAATAAAGGGGTTACTTCTTTTTATTTTTATGTCCTCTTGCTGTTGTACACATGGGGGACTGTTGTTGGGGATATGCGGACACCTATGAGTGATCTCGCTCATTTATTTACAGTTTCTGCTGTTATACTTTACAGGGGAATGTTTATTCTGAGAGCTCTGTTCTCAGCACGCTCCCTGCACTCATCCACGATCTGTGTAGGATTAGGAGGTCAGGCATCGTGCCTTCATTAATATGCATAGCACACTGCCGTCCTCCTCCTAAACTGCTGCTTCTGTGTAGGACTAGATTAGTCCTGCATGAAAGATTAGTAAATCCGGGGGCAGGTTACTACTGGAATGCAAAGAATCTCTGTGGCAGATTTATTTAGGTGCAGATCTTGAGCCAGACTTAAATGACACCCCCCAGGATTCACAAATCCTCCGTGTAAGACTAAATTAGTCTTACACAGAAACGCCAGTCTAAGAGTAAGATGGCAGCGCACGTTGCATATTAATGAGGGAGTGCTGCCTCAACTCTAAGGCTAACACGGAGCATGCACGAGTGCAGGGGACATGTCGGACTGCCAAGCAGTCCAAAAATCCATGCCCCTGCAAGTCTCTCAATTGGGAAATGTCAACTGACATGAGCAAGTCCGCTCAAATGTGTACATACCCAACACTACACTCCCCCACATTCTAAACCCCTGTACAATTATAAAATGTAAAACTTTTATTTATTTTTTTATTATTCCCGATATAGCTGCCCGTATTTGCTCGTGTTTGCGCAGGTTTGCCCATTGCTTAGCTACAGTTAGCAGTTTAGACATCGAAGAGCATAATAAGAAATGTATATGCAAATTAAGCAAAATCGCAATAGCATAGTGGTTGAGCCTTCGCACAAAGAAGAGGCATTCCCGGTTCGAGTCCCTCCACTCCCCTTTCTATTTTCTGTTGGAAATCTGTATATAAAAATAATTCCTGACATTTATCATTTTAGTAAAAAGCATTGAAATGGCCTATGTAGTAGTGAACGAATTTTATATATATATATATATATATATATATATATATATATATATATATATATATAAGAAGGTGAAATGGTTATGCATACTGATGAATGCATAAGTAACGTATCTTAAGCAATGTAGCAATGTGAAGCACTGCTAAGCAAAGTTTACCAGTATTAAGCATATTTAAGTATAATTGCTCATAGCTTAGCACTGCTTTAACTAGCACAATAGCTTTGCGTGGAGCTGCGCATTGTGCAAACTAGCACAAACAGAACATGTTTGCACGTAGCTGTGCAACACGCTAACTAGTGCAACGTTGGGCAATGTCGGGTAATGTAGAGCACCATAGAGCAACGTAGAGCAATGTTGGGCAAAGTTGAGCAAAGTCGGCTAAACACAGCCACACCTCCTAGCTGGTCTGGCCAGTAGTAAAATAAAAAGCAATGACAGGCCTTGAACCCAAGACACTGTGCACCATAATCACAGTACTGAACCACTAAGTCATGACAGCTTTTCATAAGCATGCACTTTCAACACACACATAACTATCAATGGAAGTTTACCCATTGCTAAGCAGGTGTGCCTTCAGCTGAGTTTTTCAAAACTGGCCAATCACAAATAAGTGCGGGAAATTATGCATATTTAAGCTCCATAGGCGGGAATACTTGCCATAACTGGTTGTAGCTCCCATTTGCGGGCAGCAATGGCCGGTGCTGGAGAGGGCTCTCATTTTTGAGTGCAACGTTGGGGCACTGAGGAGTCAAAAGTAATGGTTTGGCTCCTTGTCCATAATCATGAGGATAGACTCCTGCGGGGCCAGTACCAGGGCACCCAATACAAAGCGGAAGCCTGGGACCATCTAGCTCATGAACTCACCAGTGCCACAGGTGTCCCTCGGACTGGTGAGCAGGTCAGACACCACCACACAGACCTGAAGAGATGCAAGATGGGTCAACTGGACCAGTGGATCCAGGAGGCCCGTGAGATGGAAAATGCCCCACTACTGAGTAAGTAGCCATGGAATTAAGTATGTAAGAATTGCTATTCTAGTCTATACTATGGATAGGTATGTCTCAATATCACTTCATTGACTTCACAGCTGCAGGTGTCCATGCTGTGAATCAGCAAGCCTATGCAGATAGGCTGCTAAGGCTGCACCACCAGGCAGGTTAGTAATTATCCAGCTTGTACTGTTATGTAAAATAAATGAAAGAGCCTGAAAAAAGTGATTTAACACAATAAATAAAGGTATAATAATTCTCTAATAATTATTCTGCATGTACTGTTATATAAAATAAATGAGAGAGCCTCTAGAAAAATGTTATAAGTCTTTAATAAAGGTATAATTCCTGGAGTGTGTCTGTGTCATTTTCTTTGATATGTTGTTGTACTCTTGCATTATAGAAATAGTACTGTTGTATTAAGCGCTATTAACACACAGTTGGGTAGGCCCATATAAAGTGGATGAAGGGAGTGCCAGTAGCTTTTAAGCATATTTACAGTCTTCAACTGTTGGTTCATGCCCAGCATGTACAGGTTAATCTGGCACATGAGTAGCTTGGTATTGCGTTCCCCAGAAATGTCATTGGGCTGGCAGAAATGTAGGGAGCTGTTAACATATAACTGATACTTTCACCTGAACATATCTAGATAAGTATAGGAAAGTAGAGCTGTCAGTGTACAATCTCAGCAGTAGTATGTCTGAGCAACTTACAAAATATGTAGCAGTAACATCTGCATCCCAGACAGTTTGTATGTCAGATACAGCCCATGTATATAAAGATCTAGCAAAACCCATTTCCCAATTTAAGGATAATTGGGTAGTGTAATAATACATATAGGGGACATATAACTGCAGTTAATAGGAATGTAGTGTAAACTAGAAGGATATATAAGTTGTTAATGGAGGTATTGTTTTCCACCCTACTGTATGTGTATAAAAAATGCGGTTCCACACCTCAATGGGTATGTCTAATCTCAAAACATTTGTTGGGACATATGTCCTATTGGTTTATAAATAACTGCATTTATTTCGATGCATGTGCCCTGTTCAAATACCACAATATTGGTGGCCTGTTGCCATCAATTAAACCTGCATGCTGTTGTAATGTCCATTGTTGTTCTATATATGCATGTGTCATGCCTGCTGTTCAACTGTTGGAACTCTGATGTGTTGGGTTAATGGGAATACTTCTGCATGCTGTTATAACTAATTGGGAATGCTGTTGACTGTTACTAACCCATATTTTCATTAAATCCTCCTAAACATAGAACATATGGGAAGGCTGGTCCCAGCAGACCCACCTGTCCCACCTCAGCTGGCGATGGCACCTGGCACCAGCAGATCTGGTGCCCAGCCTGGGACCTCCTCCTCCATTGGCTCTGTGCCACCTTCGGGTGGAAGTCCTGCAGGGGATGGGGCTCACCCCCCTGTGTAAGCGTGGGTGGAGGAGGGCCACCTATCACCCTCTGAATGGTCCCGGCTGTGGTGCATAGGGAGAGAGAGGGTTCTGTCACTGATCCTCTATGCCAGCTTGAGGCACAAGTGGCGTGACTCATGGTTGAGCCTGCCCCTCCTATGCAGCCCTCAGCACAGCCACCCTCTGGGCTATTAAGGTGCAGTGGTGACTGCCCATGGGTGGGGATCTCAGTTCCACTGTTGCCATCTGTGGGCTCATGGGCTTGCGATTTCCAAACATCCTTCCCATCAATGGTGTTCACCCATCACATGTGTCATATTCCGCCCCTGTATGCATCTTGTTTGTCTTGTCTGTTTACCTCCCCAACCTACCTCCCCAAATATATCTACTTTCCCTACCCCACATTCCACTCTCACCTGAAAAAAAAAAAAAAGGACAATCTGCTCCCAAAAAATAATTACGCCTCATACATAGCTTCCCATTTTGCACACATGTCTGCTGGACACATAAACTGATATTTAATTGTCAGTACAACATACTTTGTTGTCCTCACCCCTCTCTCAGGGGTGGAAGGTTTCATATTTCCCTCCAAATTTATTGCATATGCACAGCTGTTGCTGTTAAAGAAATGGGCAGCTATGGACCTTCCCTACAGCCATCCTGCACATCTCGAGCTGTTTTCCCTACTGTCTATCCTCTTTGTGCCCCTTTTTCACCACTTTCCTATCTCCCCATTTTCTTTTCTATCAAACAAATGAGCGTGGGGGTTAGCGGGAGTAAGCACTATTAAGCAGTAGTTACTGGGTTTGCGCAAGTGTGCACTTGTTTTCGCTTAGCTAAGCATCGCTAAGCATCATGCAAGCCCACACAAACCCGCTCACAACTGCTTAAAAGTGCCTTAGTCACTCTGTATGTCAGGGCCCTTGTTCTGCTCAGCAGCAAAACACCCCGGACACACTAGACTGCATGAAGTACCACTAAGCCACAGTAGACACACAATAAGTTGGTGCTTTAATAAATATATCATGCATCAGAATGAGTGAATGTAAAGGAAAAATAGGAATGCCATAACACAAAACTTGTTCTGTGGAACTTTACCAGCAGTTGTTGTGGAATTGCATTATATGACTGTGATAAGAGAACTAGCCATTCTAGCAGGAAATAACATTACAGCAGCACTTTACAACCCACACACAGTATCATAGCAGGACAAACAGTGCCATATCTGATAAGGGCAGAGGACATACATCCCAGCTGTGACTACTTTTCAGGGATGTCCCTGATTTTGAAACATGTTAGCTGTGTCCCTCTGAATCCCTCTGAAAAGTACTGACATTAGGCAGAAAGGTGGAGTATTACACCTAATGAATAATGACAATAATAAGAGTTAGACACGCTTGTACCTCAGAAAAGGTGTACTAATCCATATGCACTGGTTCTCTCAAAGTAAGGTGGGGTGTTACACTTACTGAATAATGACAATAATAAGAGTTAGACACGCTTGTACTTCGGAAAAGGTGTAGTAATTCATATGCGCTGGTCCTCTCAAAGTAAGGTGGGATGTTACACCTAATGAATAATGACAATAATAAGTGTTAGACACGCTTGTACCTGAGAAAAGGTGTAGTAATCCATATGCACTGGTTCTCTCAAAGTAAGGAGGGGTGTTACACCTAATGAATAATGACAATAATAAGAGTAAGACACGCTTGTACTTCAGAAAAGGTGTAGTAATCCATATGCACTGGTTCTCTCAAAGTAAGGTGGGGTGTTACACCTAATGAATAATGACAATAATAAGAGTTAGACACGCTTGTACCTCAGAAAAGGTGTAGTAATCCATATGCACTGGTTCTCCCGAAGTAAGGTGGGGTATTACACCTAATGAATAATACAATAATAAGAGTTAGACACGCTTGTACTTCAGAAAAGGTGTAGTAATCCATATGCACTGGTTCTCCCGAAGTAAGGTGGGGTATTACACTTAATGAATAAAACAATAATAATAATGTTAGATACGCCTGTACTTTAGAAAAGGTGTAGTAATCCATATGCACTGGTCCTCTCGAAGTAAGGTGAGGTGTTACACCTAATGAATAATGACAATAATAAGTGTTAGACACGCTTGTACTTCAGAAAAGGTGTAGTAATCCATACGCACTGGTCCTCTCAAAGTAAGGTGGGGTGTTACACTTACTGAATAATGACAATAATAAGAGTTAGACATGCTTGTACCTCAGAAAAGGTGTAGTAATCCATATGCACTGGTTCTCTCGAAGTAAGGTGGGGTGTTACACCTAATGAATAATGACAATAATAAATGTTAGACATATTTGTACCTCAGAAAAGGTGTAGTAATCCATATGCACTGGTTCTCTCGAAGTAAGGTGGGGTGTTACACCTAATGAATAATGACAATAATAAGTGTTAGACACGTTTGTACCTCAGAAAAGGTGTAGTAATCCATATGCACTGGTTCTCTCGAAGTAAGGTGGGGTGTTACACCTAATGAATAATGACAATAATAAGAGTTAGACACGCTTGTACTTCAGAAAAGGTGTAGTAATCCATATGCACTGGTTCTCTCAAAGTCAGGTGGGATATTACACCTAATGAATAATACAATAATAAGAGTTAGACATGATTGTACTTCAGAAAAGGTGTAGTAATCCATATGCACTGGTTCTCTCAAAGTAAGGTGGGATATTACACTTAATGAATAATGACAATAATAAGAGTTAGACACGCTTGTACTTCCGAAAAGGTATAGTAATCCATATGCACTGGTTCTCTCGAAGTAAGGTGGGGTGTTACTCCTAATGAATAATACAATAATAAGAGTTGAACACGCTTGTACCTCAGAAAAGGTGTAGTAATCCATATGCACTGGTTCTCTCGAAGTAAGGTGGGGTGTTACACCTAATGAATAATGACAATAATAAGAGTTAGACACGCTTGTACCTCAGAAAAGGTGTAGTAATCCATATGCACTGGTTCTCTCGAAGTAAGGTGGGGTATTACACTTAATGAATAATACAATAATAAGAGTTAGACACGCTTGTACTTCAGAAAAGGTGTAGTAATCCATGTGCACTGGTCCTCTCGAAGTAAGGTGGGGTGTTTCACTTACTGAATAATGACAATAATAAGAGTTAGACACGCTTGTACTTCAGAAAAGGTGTAGTAATCCATATGCACTGGTTCTCTCAAAGTAAGGAGGGGTGTTACACCTAATGAATCATAACAATAATAAGAGTTAGACACGCTTGTACCTCAGAAAAGGTGTAGTAATCCATATGCACTGGTTCTCTCGAAGTAAGGTGGGGTGTTACACCTAATGAATAATGACAATAATAAGAGTTAGACACGCTTGTACCTCAGAAAAGGTGTAGTAATCCATATGCACTGGTTCCCTCGAAGTAAGGTGGGGTGTTACACGTAATGAATAATACAATAATAAGAGTTAGACACGCTTGTACTTCAGAAAAGGTGTAGTAATCCATATGCACTGGTTCTCCCAAAGTAAGGTGGGGTATTACACCTAATGAATAATGACAATAATAAGAGTTAGACACGCTTGTACCTCAGAAAAGGTGTAGTAATCCATATGCACTGGTTCTCTCGAAGTAAGGAGGGGTGTTACACCTAATGAATAATGACAATAATAAGAGTTAGACACACTTGTACCTCAGAAAAGGTGTAGTAATTCATATGCACTGGTTCTCTCGAAGTAAGGTGGGGTGTTACACCTAATGAATAATGACAATAATAAGAGTTAGACACGCTTGTACCTCAGAAAAGGTGTAGTAATCCATATGCACTGGTTCTCTCGAAGTAAGTTGGGGTGTTACACGTAATGAATAATACAATAATAAGAGTTAGACATGCTTGTACTTCAGAAAAAGTGTAGTAATCCATATGCGCTGGTCCTCTCGAAGTAAGGTGGGGTGTTACACCTAATGAATAATGACAATAATAAGAGTTAGACACGCTTGTACCTCAGAAATGGTGTAGTAATCCATATGCACTGGTTCTCCCGAAGTAAGGTGGGGTGTTACACATAATGAATAATGACAATAATAAGTGTTAGACACGCTTGTACTTCAGAAAAAGTGTAGTAATCCATATGCGCTGGTTCTCTCGAAGTAAGGTGGGGTGTTACACTTAATGAATAATGACAATAATAAGTGTTAGACACGCCTGTACTTTAGAAAAGGTGTAGTAATCCATATGCACTGGTCCTCTCGAAGTAAGATGAGGTGTTACACCTAATGAATAATGACAATAATAAGTGTTAGACACGCTTGTACTTCAGAAAAGGTGTAGTAATCCATATGCAATGGTTTTGTCGAAGTAAGGTGGGGTGTTACACCTAATGAATAATGACAATAATAAGAGTTAGACACGCTTGTACCTCAGAAAAGGTGTAGTAATCCATATGCACTGGTTCTCTCAAAGTAAGGTGGGGTGTTACACGTAATGAATAATACAATAATAAGAGTTAGACATGCTTGTACCTCAGAAAAGGTGTAGTAATCCATATGTACTGGTTCTCTCAAAGTAAGGTGGGGTGTTACACCTAATGAATCATGACAATAATAAGAGTTAGACATGCTTGTACCTCAGAAAACATGTAGTAATCCATATGCACTGGTTCTCTCGAAGTAAGGTGGGATATTACACCTAATGAATAATGACAATAATAAGAGTTAGACACGCTTGTACCTCAGAAAAGGTGCAGTAATCCATATGCACTGGTTCTCTCAAAGTAAGGTGGGGTGTTACACGTAATGAATAATGACAATAATAAGTGTTAGACACACCGCTTGTACTTCAGAAAAGGTGTAGTGATCCATATGCACTGGTTCTCTCGAAGTAAGGTGGGGTGTTACACCTAATGAATAATGACAATAATAAGAGTTCGACACGCTTGTACCTCAGAAAAGGTGTAGTAATCCATATGCACTGGTTCTCTCGAAGTAAGGTGGGGTGTTACACGTAATGAATAATACAATAATAAGAGTTAGACATGCTTGTACTTCACAAAAGGTGTAGTAATCCATATGCGCTGGTCCTCTCGAAGTAAGGTGGGCTGTTACACTTAATGAATAATGACAATAATAAGTGTTAGACACGCTTGTACCTCAGAAAAGGTGAAGTAATCCATATGTACTGGTTCTCTCGAAGTAAGGTGGGGTGTTACACCTAATGAATAATGACAATAATAAGTGTTAGACATGCTTGTACCTCAGAAAAGGTGTAGTAATCCATATGCACTGGTTCTCTCGAAGTAAGTTGGGGTGTTACACCTAATGAATAATGACAATAATAAGAGTTAGACACGCTTGTACCTCAGAAAAGGTGTAGTAATCCATATGTACTGGTTCTCTCAAAGTAAGGTGGGGTGTTACACCTAATGAATCATGACAATAATAAGAGTTAGACATGCTTGTATCTCAGAAAAGGTGTAGTAATCCATATGTACTGGTTCTTCCGAAGTAAGGTGGGGTATTACACCTAATGAATAATGACAATAATAAGAGACACGCTTGTACCTCAGAAAAGGTGTAGTAATCCATATGCACTGGTTCTGTCGAAGTAAGGTGGGGTGTTACACTTAATGAATAATACAATAATAAGAGTTAGACACACTTGCACTTCAGAAAAGGTGTAGTAATCCATATGCACTGGTTCTCTCGAAGTAAGGTGGGGTGTTACACCTAATGAATAATGACAACAATAAGAGTTAGACATGCTTGTACTTCAGAAAAGGTCTAGTAATCCATACGCACTGGTTCTCTCGAAGTAAGGTGGGGTGTTACACCTAATGAATAATGACAACAATAAGTGTTAGACACGCTTGTACCTCAGAAAAGGTGTAGTAATCCATATGCACTGGTTCTCTCGAAGTAAGGTGGGGTGTTACACGTAATGAATAATGACAATAATAAGAGTTAGACACGCTTGTACTTCAGAAAAGGTGTAGTAATTCATATGCACTGGTTCTCTCGAAGTAAGGTGGGGTGTTACACCTAATGAATAATGATAATAATAAGAGTTAGACACGCTTGTTCCTCAGAAACGGTGTAGTAATCCATATACACTTGTTCTCTCGAAGTAAGTTGGGGTGTTACACTTAATGAATAATGACACTAATAAGTGTTAGACACGCTTGTACTTCAGAAAAGGTGTAGTAATCCATATGCACTGGTTCTCTCGAAGTCTCCACTTACTATCTCTATTATTTTGAAGGTGTACCTCACTTTTACCTACCTTTCCCTGACTCTGTTCGAATATGTACCTGAGTGTTTCAGAGGCCTGGCAGAGGCAGAAACACACCAGCATATCAGCTTTTCTGCTGTTACACACTGTGCAAATAGCTTTGGAAGGAGTTCCACAAGCATACCCTTATGTAGGAGTACAACACTGAAATACCAAAGTTATGTAGCCATGTACTGGTAGCAAACGACTGTAACAATGCCATTGTACCAGTGCTGAACAGACCTGTGCGTTGCACAGACAAAGAATAACAGCCTAACATCTGGCTACCATCTGGATAAGTCCACAGTTGGGAGCTTTGCAGACAGACTACTTGTATTAATAAACTAACAGGTACACAACAACCCTTTAAGTCCAGCAAGATAACATTCACACAATAATACATAATGATCTCTGTATGTCTGCATCCCCACCCAAATGTACAATATACCTGTGTGTTCAGGGTCTACTAAGGATGTAGGTAGGCATACTCAGTACTGGAATTGTCCAGTTTTCAGGAGCAGCCTGTGCTAATGTCAACACTAAAAAAGCACAAACTGCTCTATTTTTGCATGGCAGTTAATTGTATATAAGTAGAAAAGAAACTACATACTCCCATGTATCTTGTGTTAGCATTTGCAGGGGTGAGTACAATTCTACACTGACAAGTGTGTACTGGAAGTGGCAACATTCAGGTCTGAGTACAGCATTTAAATCACTGGCTACACCCCTAGCTTCAGATATAAGAACTATACCAACCTTCTGACTTAAACAACGGTGTCCACAGCAAACAAGTATGAGCCCCACTTTGGAAAGCTGAAAGGGCTACACCTACCTGACTTAGCAATTTATAGCATTGGGTTGCTATGACAGTGAGTACTGCAATTACCACACAGCAGGCTGCATGCAATTACCAAATGGTGGCCACCAACTGGTGCAGAGGCCATCACATGCACATGTGCAGATACCTATAAAAGCAGGCTGTACTTGCTGCCCACACACGCAATCACTGCATTGCAGACACTGAGAGAGAGAGAGAGAGAGACAGACAGACAGACAGAGAGAGAGAGAGAGACATTAACAGCAAATGCAAACTCAAAAGCAGAAGGAACATGGAAATTAATAATACCAACACATACAAAGGAAATGTATGCAACAGATATGTATTTACTGGCATGTAGTAGATGTTTTTGAAGAGTACTCTACATACTTTGAAACATCCATATGTGGCAGCAGTACTTATCTATGCACAGATGTCCAGCATAACTACTGCCATGGACAAATCAGTGTGTAGCTGCATGCAGGGGGCATAACTGTGACATATGTAGCTCAGCATTAAATGTCAAACATCTGATCCATGTTATCTGTGTTCTGTACAGTAGTGTGGACAATGGCTGTTTATGGGAGTAGCGCAAACAGCTATATAAACATGGATGTGACAGAGTAACACATGCATAATAGTCATATTAACGTGTAGCTTAGCATTGGCAACTGCTGTACCAGGCTAGTGTGCTAATCTAGCATTTGTAGCTATATGCACACCCTCTAATATTACTGTGTGTTCACATGTGACACCTGTTCATGTTGCAGCAAGGCCCAACAGGTCATCCGTGAGGTCCAGGGGCTTACAACAGTGTGGACCTTGTGTGTGTATGGCACAAACATACGGAGAGATATATATGTGTCAGATATATTAACATCTGTACATGTGCATAGAGCAAGGGACATACTGCAACTGTATGTGAAGGGTGGACATATATACGTTGGTGAAGGTTATGTGCATATTTGTATGTAGGTTGTAGTGTGTGGCAAACAAGACAGCATACAGTGCTGGTATATGACATGCGGTGGTTAAACACTGTGGGTGTGATTTGTTAAGTTTGCAGTGTTGCAGCCAGTGAGGCCTGCTATAGCTACATGGGCTGAGAACACCTTCAATGCATTTCTCACAAGACTGTGCGATATCATTACATTACTGTATACCTCACATCCTTTGCATAATTGATATTCCCACCATGAAAGGTGGACAGTGTATGTGCCTATATGTATATGTATATGTATATGTACACCAATGGATGTGTGTGTATATATATATATATATATATATATATATATATATATATGTAGAGAGAGAGCGAGAGAGAGAGTCATATAAAGTGAGACAGATGCCTGGTGTCAAAGCCATGGCCTCAGGCTCAATGCCGAAAATTGCATTGTCATCCCTTTTGGTAAAAATGCGGTACCCATGAACTACCACATAGGTGGTAGTCTACTTAACACCGAAAGTGTGATAAGAGACCTTGGGACACAGGTGGACAGTAGTCTCCCCTTTGATGATCACAGTGCCACACTAGTCATGAAACCCTTCTATGTGGCACACCTCATCACAAAAGGCTTCTCAGCCAGGGAAAAAGAGGTCATTGTTCCCCTCTACTCATCAGTCATAAGACCCATTATAGAGTACAACGCCCCTTTTGGTATGTACCTCACAAGACATCTACAACAACTGGAAAGGCCACAGACATACCTCACAAAGAGGATTACCGGCCTCAAACAGATGCCCTATGCAGACCATCTCACACAATGCCAGCTTTACTCTATCGCACATCGCCTACCCAGAGGTGATCTCTGCCTAACATACAAAGCTATGTCAAACCCAGAGCTGTTGGACATGCTCCATGTTAAGAAATCCCAATCCTTCCAAGCTACATGCTCTAGGGACCTAAACTTTGTCACCACAATAAACAGAACATGCTGGAGGGAAAGATTCCTATCTCAGAGACTTCCCATACTCTGGAACAAACTACCTATCTATAGCAAACAATGCTCCTCAGTAGCACTCTTCATGAATAATCTTGATGATTGGATGGGAGATAGATAATACACCCCTTGGATCACCTCTGTGGCTCTGCTTGACAGGGCACAGGAAATTAATTTCATTTGTGGCAAAGGCCAGGGTACCATTTGGCTAGGCTTATATAGGCCCTAGGGCCAATAGCCTAGTACCTACCAATGAACCTATACACACCCACATGTACTTGTTGCAATACATGCTATGTGAGGTTGACTGAGTGTGATGGTCAGTGTGTTAGTGAATGTGTCAAAGTTGTGTATATGTGGGATAGCCTAGTGGGAAACTGTTTCTGACATGGTATTTTATGTCCTAGCTTTGATCCCAGCAAAAGATGTGTATGCTATTGCTAGGCAGAAAAAGCAGTATGGCATACGGTCTGACGTAGTCCCTTGGTGTTGACTGGGGTGTGTCATTGGAGGCTAAAGCAGTACATGTATGCCTATTGATTGGTACTGTTGGTGAATCCAACTCCTGTATGAACAGTAGTACTACCTGAAGCTGTAGGCCTAAACAGCACAGTATGGTGCATGTCCACATTGCTTGGAACCACTGTTTTGTGTGTTCCCTGTAGTTCCCACAGATTACATACCTCAGGCTTAAGGTTTTGTAAGTACTGACATACAGTACTGTATGGTGCACACGTAAAGCTCATCTGGGTTGCCATACCTTTGTGTCTTGTAAGTATGTCTGATGTGTGTGTAGGTATGCCTGTAACATGTCCTCTGTCATATGTGTGTTACAGGATATAAGTGCATATCTAGCAACATGTATAATCTAGTACAGCAGTATGCCAACTATATTAACGAATGTGCGCATATGTTAGGCAGGGGTTTGCCATCAACAGGTAGTGTGGTATAATGGTAATACTGTAACTGGACTATACAATCATTGCGATGGAGGACATATTACCTTCTGTGGCTAGGTGGTGCATTGTGTCACATACAGTGTGCCATGTACTGTTGTATAGTCTTACATAGTGATTTCACTTTGTTGCTGTGCAGAACATGGTGTAATATACAGAGTGTGCCAGGCACTGTCAGGTAGTTGTGGAGTGAGTACTGATATGTGGTATTGAAAGTGTGTATCCTCTGACAGCTAATAGGTTGCTATATATGGCAGTTCAGTGATATCTGTACTGTATAATGTTAAGTGTGCCATATGACTTGCTCAGACATATTGTTTCATTGTCTTCCAGGGATCATGGCCCACTGTCACAACCCGAGCTATAGTAGTGCTGAGGACGACATCATTACAAGCAGTCTGATCCAGCACTACAGAGAGCTATTCTCAAGAACCAGCCAGGACCAGCATGAGTGGACTGCACTGTGGCAAGATGTTGTCCGTAGGGTAAATGACATAGGCATGCATAACTGGACATATGAGCAGGTATGCCATCACTGCAGTGATTTACTTAGACATGTCTGGCAGCGTGCGTCTGATGTCCGTATTCAACAGCTTGCTACAGGTGGTGGGGTTACTGTCCATCTCCCCCTCACCAGAGTGGAGGAGCTGCTCCTGAACCTGGTGGCTCCTGGCCAACACCAACAGCAGCAGACATGTATCGTCATGGAGGTTGGAGCCACCCAGTAAGTTCACATGGAGCGTGCAGGTAACATGACATATCTGTAGACTACTGTTACCTCTATTGGTAGATCATGCATATGTGAGATGTGTACTGTGTAGTTAGAAGATGTGGAGCCTGGTGTTGTGCAATTCTGATCATTTGGAACATAATCTGTAGGCCTGTGAATGTAAACAGTTGTACTACTTTAAGATTGCAAACCCACAGTAGCAATGCCACAGTTGTTGTCACTGACAAACTGTCTCATATCCTTGTAGGTCCCTCTGGTATGACAACAAGGCAGCAGACCCATGCTGGTGAGTGTGTTCTACATTTATTGTTACAAATAAAATGTGCACGTCATAGGTAAGGTGTAGGCCATGTACACATGTAACACACCTACGTATAATGCATGCTGTGCATGTTTGCTGTGAGACTATGCACATCTCAGTAATGTGATTAGCTGCCTCAAATACATGCAATACACAGAGCATCCCAAACAAATGTGGCTACACTGTAGTGGCCATTGGATAGGCAGGTTCAATACACATGCACACAACATACACAACTATGTCATAAACAGAACATGTTAATATGCTACACATGACGTATTCACACATCATCAGTAAAGTCATACTCCAGTATCCCAAATGTCATCCACACAGCACACATAATATACCTGAGGGGTAGAGGCCTATCATGTAGTGGTGAGACACTCTTCCACACACAACACATTCATGCTTGGCAATGCTCCTTACTGGGCACCTTACAAACCCATGTAACAACTGGCCGTGAAATGGTGGATGTAGCCATGGTACTGCAGTTCAGGTACAGCATGATAGGTGCTGGGCTGGCACACATTAGTAGCTTTGAGTGACCACATGATGCTGCATGATCCAGTTATAGCAGCCACAGTACTACACATAGCTTTCATTGCTATACACCTCAATGTTGTGTGTGTGCAAGCATATGCACCTATACACAATATGCATAGCAATCACCATTTGCACAAACTGACACATATATGTCTTGTAATGCTATTGAGTGTCTAGGTCACAGGACACACATTGGGTATGTGTGATGTTAAATGTTGCAGTTGTGTTGTAGCATGCCATGTCATGGCTGGCACTGGCATGTCCACAATATGTTCTACACTCACCATATAGTTATAGTATAGTGGCTATGTGGACCAATGGTATTCCAGCAGGTATACATGCACCACTGATCCTGTGTGTATACACAGCATGCATGGGCTAAACCTGTGCCCACAATTATCTGCTAAAGACACAGATGCTGTAATCAGAAATGGATATCTATGTGACACACAGATACACATCCAGCCATGGTATGTATACCTGTGAGTGATGGTGCACAGGACAGTAAAGAGCTTTTAATACTTGCACAGCAATGTTGTGTCCATGTATACATTGCATTCCAGGGTGAGGCCAATCACCGAACAGCAACACACATGCATCAAAGCCATGTATACTGTTAGTAGCAAGGACTGTCTACACTCGCACTGCATGCTGTTGAGCAACACACATCTTGCATGCTGACATGTGTGATATGACTGTTTGGCTTGTGAAACTGTACCCCACCATCAACTGCTATTGAGTATGTTCTGGATTGCTGGTGGTGTGTGTGTGTGTGTGTGTGTGTGTGTGTGTGTGTGTGTGTGTGTGTGTGTGTGTGTGTGTGTTTGTGTGTGGGTGTCTGCTTTAGTGAGGAGTTTATTTGTGTGCAGGTGTGCATGTGTATATGTGTGCATGTGTGCATGTGTTCATGTGTTCATGTGTGCATGTGTTCATGTGTGCATGTGTTCATGTGTTCATGTGTGTATTTGTGCATGTGTGCATGTGTTCATGTGTGCGAGTGTGCATGTGTGCATGTGTTCATGTGTGCATCTGTGCATGTGTGCATGTGTTCATGTGTTCATGTGTTCATGTGCCCATGTGTGCATGTGTGCATGTGTTCATGTGTGCATGTGTGCATGTGTGCATGCATTTATGTGTGCATGTGTGCATAGGTTCATGTGTTCATGTGTGCATGTGTGCATGTGTGCATGTGTGTTCATGTGTGCATGTGTGCATGTGTGCATGTGTTCATGTGTGTATGTGTGCATGTGTTCTGACATCATGTACAGGTCGTAAAGTGTGTTTCCTGTCTTCCTCTCACAGGTGCTGAGGTTGGGCTGGTTCACTGCAGCAGGGAACCTGATGTCACTGACACAAATAGTGATAATGAGGATAGGTGTGTTGAGGCACAGGCATGTTTGCCAGGGTCTGTTGCTGGGCCACCAATCGACAGTACACAAGTGTCTACCCCATCCATGCACACAGTCATACTGCCAATACATCTATCATCACCAATGCCCTTAGCTGAGGGACAGTGTGCAGTCGGCAATGGCCAGGACAGTGTGGTATCTATGGCACATGCATCCGGACACAGCAGCCATAGCCAGATGTCTGGAATGGTACCACATAGGCAGATGTCCTGGGGTTCTTGTCGGAGCACTGCTGGTCATCATGCCCCTGGCAGACATGCCACAGGTCTTACAACCTCACGCATGTTCTAGGCTGTCATGGAGGCACAGGCACATGTGGAACAGTACAACAGACAGGGACTATGGGCACAGAGGGCACATAACACCAATGTAATTGACAGTATCCATGACCTAGCAAGTGCCATCCGAAATTACACTGAGGTCACTGATAGACATTGTGGTAAGACATTAGATGTTATCTGCAATGTCATGTCCATGTGTCAGGACAGTGTGGGATGGTTGAGACATCGATGTGGACGTATGCGAGCAACATCAGCAGCTGGCAGTCGCCGTGGACATCCATCAAGTCACAGCTGCTCCCGTAGTGCCAGTACCAGCCCCAGCAATGTTGGGGCTGGGCTGTCCATAGACTGTCCTTGAAGACCACGTGCACATGGCTCTGGCCAGTCCCAGCAGGGACCTGGATCCAGTATACATATGTCTACCTCTGAGGATAGTACCCAGTCTGGCTTAGTACCTGATACTGTCTGTAGCACCCCTGCCAGGAACAGGTACCATATCCGTGGCCAGAGACAGTGATCTGTAAAGCCTGGCAAGTACAGTCTGTGGCTGTCCCATAAATCCCCGTATATGGCAGCCACATGGTGGAACTGTGTGCATGCACACACACACACACACACACACACACACATAAACCAGACACCTAGGGTTAGCACATACCTGCACACATTACATTCACATTGGCCCATACCAGTACTCTTGGCTCTCACACACACACACACACACACACACACACACACACACACACACACACACACACACACACACGTCGATTGTATGGCTCAATGTAGGCCTCTGGCAAACCAACAACACACCCTGTGCATATGAGGAAACCTGTGCCCCCACCTGTCATCTGTAACATTGATGCAGGAACAGGCTAACATTGTGCTGATGCACAGGGTGACTTTATAACAGTATAGCAATGTTAGCATATTGTCAGCAGTAAAGTGTAATGATATCCTTGAAGGTGTAGCTGAGCAGGCATGATGCATTAAAGAAACAAAAAGAACCACGTCCAAGGCTCTAGGCAGAAACTTTTAATCCAAATGCATCCAAATTCACCAACTAAGCGCTTTCACCATAACAAATGGCTTCTTTAGAGTGAGTGAAAAACATCCATACCTTACATTAAATACTCAACCAATCATTCAATCATCCAATGAAAAACATTATTGAGCAATTATACAATAATTACAAAAGTTAAACAACTGAATATGTCCACGCACAGTAGAAAAAATATGTTATACATATCCTGACAAAAAAATATATAGTTAGAAAAGCATCCTGTCTGTTATGTATAGTAATATCTCTAAAAAATCCACTTAAAAAACATTTAAATAAAATGCTAATAAAAAGTTTTTAAAATATTTATGTTGAAATTGTAAACAACTTGATATTATTTGCCATCTGTATTGAGGGTGGAATTATTGGAATACAGATGGCAAATAATATTGGATGCTACTACTCCACCAGGCCTGAATGAACACATCTCCTTAAAGCCTGTTTTGAAGGACAGGGCCAACAGAATTTAGTTTCAGTAGGGTAACATTAGGTATTTTCTACACATTTGTCTCATCAAGTTGTTTACAATTTCAACATAAATATTTTAAAAACTTTTGCATGCGTGGACATATTTAGTTGTTTAATTTTTGTAATTATTGTATAATTGCTCAATAATGTTTTTCATTAGATTATTGAATGATTGGTTGAGTATTTAATGTAAGGTATGGATGTTTTTCACTCACTCTGAAGAAGCCATTTGTTATGGTGAAAGCGCTTAGTTCGTGAATTTGGATGCATTTGGATTAAAAGTTTCTGCCTAGAGCCTTGGACTTGCTTCTTTTTGTTTCTTACTAGTTTTGTACCCAGTGGGTATTTTTCTTTTTGTGGTAATGATGCATTAAAGCTATGATTGTCAATGTAGTATTGTTTACACCAGTGTTAGTTCCAATAGTGTATTGTCCGCCCACGTGCCACTTGGCTGATGTGTGCAGTATTGGCAGCATGTGTTAGAGAGTGGACAGTACATGTGGGATGTGTGCAGTACAGATTTGCAGGTGTACATTTGTGAACATAGTGGAGGTGGACTGTCTGCATGTACGTGCATAGTGGACACATGGGCAGGGTGACACGCCCTGTATTACACAGTGTTAACACTCCATAGTGGTGGCCAGTATGCATTGTACTACATACATTTTGAAACTTGAGTACACATGGTGGAGGTGCACTGTCTGCATGTACGTGCATAGTGGATACATGGGCAGGGTGACATGCCCTGTATTACACAGTGTTAACACACCATAGTTTCTATTTGTGGCCAGTATGCATTGTACTACACACATTTTGGAACTTGAGTACACATGTGTGTATGACATGGTTTGACACTGTGCTGTGGGTGATACTGTTACTATCTGTCATTGGTTTGCATTCTGGTAGTATACATAACCTCAACAGCCTGACCATAAACAAATGTTAGATGATGTCTTGAGAACTGACACACAGATGTTGGACACACAGTAACATTTGGATCCTTCAGGTACTATACTAAGCCAGTAACCGGTGGTATTCACCTGCACCCATTCCTGGGATCACTCCTGTTTGGCATATAGCTCTCTTAGGTACAAGCAAACACAGTAGGGATATGTCCGTCCATGTCTGGAAATGTATACTGTGGACTATAATGCATTCTCCAGATGACACACACATCCTCCACAAGGGCATCATACAGACAGATACCTGTTGTCAAACCCATGCTGCAAAGCTATAAGCCAACTAAAGCATAGTCATCCACTTTTGCAAAACATAGTATCCCCACAGTACCACATAGGTAGTAGCCCCCAACATGTTGAACAGGTACCGATGTGTACATACAGCCAAGTGTTACATCATCTCTCCTTTGGTAATCACATTTCCAAAGGTATTTTGAAAACCCTTGGTGGATCACATAAGCAATAAGGGGTCTGCATGCATATCCACAAAGGTTGTTGTACACCTATAATGAATAGCCATCATTGGCAGACTTTGCTGCATTTGAACAGGTCTGAAATATTCCTCAGGCATAACCCTTCACTCACACTATTCAATAGAAACCATAATGAGTGTGTGTGACATGGATGACCTAGGCCAGGGATCACTGTAGTGGCTGTGCTTGTCACAAGCATACAGATGTGACCTAAGGTCTGGAAAGTGGCAGCACACTCTGGCAAAGATAACAGATGTGTTCATGGAGAAAGCAGGGTTCCCACCTATGAAATAATTGAGGTCACATGTACGTATATGTATTTGCCACACAGTTACCTGACATGTGCAGTGCACATACTGTTGTTATTGTGATATGTCTTACAGTAGTAAAAGCAAAATCCACAACACATTGACCAACAGTATCACACGCATAGTGCTCACACTCACCAAGTTCAGAATTGAAACCCCTACCTAACTACTTTAGGTTACTAGAGCAGTACACATTAACACAACGTGCTATACACATTACTGGGAGTTCTCCTTTCCACAGGCATATTTGTAGGATAGTGACATCATCAGACTTGACAGAGATGACTATACCACTTTTAAGGTGTTTCAGTAGTATTCAAAAAGGTTGCTTCTCTCCAAGGAAACACACACACTCTCATACAGTTAGCAAGCACCGGATTCAAACCCCTTACTAACTACTTTATAATATTAGAAGAGTGTGCATTGACATGATGCACTATACACATTACTGGAGCTCTTTTTTCCACAGGTATATTTGTAGGATGGTGACATCATCAGACTTGACAAAGATAAGTATAACACTTTTAAGGTGTTTTAGCAGTATCCAAAAAGGTTGCTCCTCTCCACGCAGATACACACACACACTCTCATACAGTTGTCAAATGCAGGATTCAAACCCCTATCTAACTACTTTATGATACTACAGCAGTAAGCATTTACATGACATGCTATACACATTACTGTGAGTTCTCCTTTCCACAGGTATATTTGTAGGATGGTGACATCATCAGACTAGACAAAGTGGGTTACATTAGGTTACATTAGGTGGGCTACATAGAAGGAATTTCTTAACACTTTGGCAATGTGATCATCAAAGGAGAGTTTACTATCTACCTGGGTCCCCAGGGCCATAATTACATTCTCCGTACATACTGGAATACCACCTATGTGGTAATTTGTGTGCACTTTGTTTTATCCAAAGGGGATGACTATGCATTATTTGGCATTCTGCTTGAAGGCATTGTTTTGACACCAGGTATCTGTCTCTGTAAGACCCTTCTGGAGGATGTCTGTGTCAGCCGTAGAGTCAATTATGGACCACAGTTAGCAGTCATCTGCAAACTTGTTCAGCCATACTCCTCCCGTGCTTGCCTGTACCTCTGAGCAGTATCTACTGAACAGGTGGGGTCCCAGGACCAAGACCTGTGGGATGCCATTTGTGACTGGTTAGAGTCGGACATGGCACCCGCAACTCTGAACATGTGTGTTTGATCTGTGAGCCAGTTGGCCACCCATCCTGTGACTTATCTGTTAATGTTCAAGCTGGTAAGCTTGTCCATGATGCCAGAGTGGGGAATGGTGTTGAAAGGCCTTAGTGAGGTCCAGGTGGGCTGTGTGGACTACTTTCACCCCCATCTATGTCCTTGGTAACTGTTTCAAAGAAGTCAACTAGGTTTAGGAGGCAGGATCTGCCTTTAACAAAGCCACGTTGGGTAGAGTCCAGTGTCTGGAGGTTCCCAATGTCTCTGTTTATGGGTTCCATGATAATTTGCTCCAGAGCTTTGCAGACCAGGCTGAGTTGGCCTATAGGCCAATAGCTTCCAGGTTCTCTTGTGGCACCCCCTTTGTGGAGCTGGATGACTGTTGCTGTATGCCATTCTTTGGGTACATAGCCTGTGGTAAGGTTGAGTCTGGACAGTGAATGTAGGTGAGGGTTTAGTTCCTTTTGGGGCTGGTGTAAGACACAGCCTGGGACACCATCCAGTCCCATTGATGCTGTGTTCTTAGCTTTGGAAAGGGCTGTTTTTACCTGCATGCCCATGAAGTCTGGTGCTCTGCATTCTTCTGGGATGGACACAGGCCCTTTTGGGGGTGATGGGGGGGGATTGCACTGAACTTGTCTGCCAGGATGTGGGCAATGTCAGTTGGTTCAGTGTATTTTTTGCCATTTTGCAGTAGCTGACAGCATATTTGAGAGTTGCCACCTAAATGTTTGGTGTAGCTAACAAAGGCTTTGTGGTTGTTATTCTTACATTCCGTGGCTATTTGTCATTAGAAACCATCCTTGGATTATTTTATGAGTGATCATTGTTTCTTCCTGATACTGATCAGTGATGCCTTTCCTTTTGTGAAGTTTGCTCTATCATGTGTTCATGTCCTCCTTCTGTTGTATAGCTTATTTATGGACAACAACCACCAGATTGGTTTCTTATTTTTGGAGGAGTGTGTCTTGGTTTTATTTGGGATGTCTCGATCCATGCATCCCTGTAGATGCTCATAGGATGCACTTGTAAATGATTTGGCAGATTGTATACCATTATCCTATAGCAAGGGAGCTTTGGAACTTTCCACTTTGGTCTTGGGAAGTGTGCAGTTTGTTTTTGAAAATGTCTTCACAGTGGTTTCATTGACTGGGTGGGGGGGCAGGATGTGGATGTCCAGTGTGATTACTTTATGATCTGATATTACCAGCAAGGGGTTTCTCTCTGTTGTGGAACACTGGTACCCCATGTTGGTGATAATCTGGTCCAGTATGTTGTCACCTCTAGTGGGTGTGGTGACCAGCTGTTCCAGGGCATTTGAGTTTTTAAACTCTAGGAAACATTGGGCAAAGGACATTGTACATGAGTAATTCTCCCACTCAATGTTTGGGTAGTTGTAATCTCCTCATATAATGGAGTTTGGTAGGACCTTTATATTTTCCACTGTTCTCAGGAATACTGAGTGAGGTTCCTGAGACAAGGTAGGTGATCTGTAGCAGGCTACAATCTGATAAGCAGCTTTGCCAAATATTAGTTTCACTTGCATGGTCTCCAAGGCCTCATGCTGTGCCACTAACCTGAAGGTGTGGCTATCCATAAGGTAAATGGATACACCCCTTCCTTTTGTATTTCACTCTGGGTTTTGGGGCTGAAGATCAGAGGGATTGTGAGTGTTTTATGTGGAACATGTCCAACAGCTCTGTGTTTGACATAGCTTTGTATGTTAGGCAGAGATCACCTCTGAGTAGGCGATATGCGAGAGAGTACAGCTGGAGCATTTTGAGATGGTCTGTGAATGGCATGTATTTCAGGCCGCTAATGCTCTTTGTGAGGTATTTCTGCAGGCTTTCCAGTTGTTGTAGATGTCTTGTGAGGTACATAGCAAAAGGGGCATTGTACTCTATTATGGATCTAGTGAGTGATGAGTAGAGGGGAACAATGTCCTCTTCTATTCTGCATGAGACACCTTTTGTGATGAGGTG
This sequence comes from Protopterus annectens, assembly GCF_019279795.1. Taxonomy (NCBI): domain Eukaryota; kingdom Metazoa; phylum Chordata; order Ceratodontiformes; family Protopteridae; genus Protopterus; species Protopterus annectens. The sequence goes on along the minus strand of NC_056735.1, from coordinate 97,207,147 downwards.
TGCCATGTAGAAGGATTTCCTGACTACTGTGGGGATGTGATTATCACAGGTGTGTCCACTGTCCACCTGTGACCCAGTGTCTCTTATCACACTTTCAGTGTTAAGTATACTACCAACTATGTTGTAGTTCATGGCTACAGAGTTTTACCAAAGGGGGATGACAATGTACTTTTTGGCATTGAGCTTGAGGCCATGGCTTTGACACCAGGCATCTGTCTCAGTGAGGCCCTTTTGTAGGATGTCCACATCTTTAGTATTTACAATTATGGCTCCTAGTTTGCAGTCATCTGGAAACTTCATTAGCCACAGACCTTCCATGTTAAAGTTTACTTCAGGGAAGTAGATACAAAACAGGACAGGACCCAGGACTGGACCCTGTGGTACTGCACTCGTCACTGGTCCAAAGTCATACTTGGAGTCTGCTACTTTCACAGTGTGTGTTCTGTCAGTGAGCCAGTTGGCAACCCATCTTGTGACATAGCAATTTATACCTAATTTAGTGGGTTTATCTATAATTCCAGAGTGGGGTATGGTGTTGAAAGCCATGGCAAGATCTACATAGGCTGTGTGAGCCACCTTACCCTTGTCTACGGTTCTGGTGACTGCTTCAATTATGTCTATCAGGTTTAGGAGACATGATCTGCATTTTACAAACCCAACATGGTTGTGGTCCAGAGTTTGGAGATTACCAATGTCTTTTTTTATAAGTTGTATGAAGATACATTCCATGGCCTTGCAGACCAGGCTCATCAGGCTAATGGGGTGCTAGTTCCTGGGGTCCATGGTGTCTCTACCCTTGTGTAGTGGGATAACTGTCACTGTGCGCCATTCAGCAGGCACAAAGCCTGAGGTGAGGATATGACTGAACATGGTACGTCGGTGTGGTGCCTGTTTGTTCTGTAGTCTATTCCCATGGATGCTGTGTTCCTGGCTTTGGAGAGTGTTTTTTACCTGTGCAGCCGTGATGACAGCAACTTTGCAGTCTTCCGTTATAGAGATGTGCTCTTTCATGGGTGAGAGGGGGATAAAGTTAGCACTGATCCTATCTGCCAGGATGTTGGCAATATCAGTTGGGTCTGTATATTTAGTGCCATTGAGCTGTAACTCAGAGCAGATCTGAGTGTTGCCATTGAGATTCTTGACATAGCTATAGAATGCTTTGTGGTTGTCTTTAGAATCTGTGTCGATTTTGTTTTCATAACTAGCTTTGGAGAATTTTATCAGGGATCACAGCTTCTTATTGATGTTGACCATGGAGCTCCTCCACTCATGGGATTTTACCCTCCTTTGCAACAGTTTCTTCCTTCTGTTGTGCAGTTTGTTTATGACAGGGGAACATCAGATTGGCTTCCTTTTCTTGGAGGATAGCGTCTTGGTTCTGTTTGGGATAGCATGATGCATGCAGTCATGTAAGTGCTTAGAAAGTGCAATTGGGAAGGATTCAGTAGTCATAACTGTATTGTCCATCTGCATGGGTGTCCTGCAGTTCAGCACTTCTGTCTTAAGAAGCATGAAGTTGGCTTTGGAGACATTTTTAACATGGTTTCCTTAATGGGGGTGTGGGTCCAGAATATGGATATGTAGGGTAATTAGCTTATGGTCAGTTGGGAACAATGAGGTGCTGACTTCAGGTGTGGAACACTGGTCATGCAGGACAAACCAAACCCTGTAACCAACACAGATAACCACAAAGTGAGCTAAATGCTACTCATTGCCAGGAGTCTCAGCCTCCAGATGCACACACTTGATGCACTTCTCATTATGGAGAATATTGATATCTGTGCAGTAACAGAAACCTAGTTCAAGGCTCCAGAGAGCACAACAGCACTACCAGGATACTACTCATTCCATATCCTCCAGCATCAGAACCTGAATCATAGCACATATGGTGAGGATGTATCCATATTCATCAAAGATACCTACACCTCTCTCTACATGCTCTCTACAGGATATGTACCCATAGAATGTTGCACAGCAATGTTCTTCACACTCCACAGGGGTGGGGCCAGAAAAAACCCTTGGCATTCATGCTCTATGAGCCTGATGAGTGTGTTCTGCAAGGCAATGGAGCCAATCATAATGGAAGTCATCAATACAGAGATTGGGAACCTTCACACAGTTGAGCACACCTTGTTTGGCTTTGTGAAATGCAGACCACGCCTCCTGTACTGGGAGGATTTCCTTGACAGTTACCCAGGCTACAGATGATTGAAATGAGCTCAACACAGCCTACCTATACCTCGCTAAGGCCTTTGACACCATTCTCCAGTCAGGTATTATAGATGAACTCACCAACCTGGCCATGTATCCCTACATCACAAGATGGATTGCAAACTGGCTCACAGATATATCCCACATATTAAGAGTTGCTGGCTACATGTCAGACTCTACACCAGTAATGACTGGTGTTCCCCAGGGTTCAGTCCTGGGGTCCCTCCTGTTTGGTATAGACTTCTCAAATGTACATGCCAACACAGGAGGGTTGTGGTTGACTAAGTTTGTTAGGAACTGTAAAGTGTTGCCATTATAGATTCCCCGGAAGACAGACATATTCACCAGAAGAGACTCTATGAGACAGATGTGCGGTGTCAGAATCATGGCCTCAAGCTCACTGTGGAGGAATGCATAGTGATCCTCTTTCTTGAAAACAAAATGCCCACAAACTACCACATAGGTGTTACCCCCTTAAAAATGACAATGTGATAAGGGATCTGGGGACACAAGTAGATAGTCATCTTTCCCTTGACAACCATGTTGCCAAAGTGATTGGTAGATCCTGGGAGGGTGGCCTAATGGTTAAGGTGTTTGCCTTACAAACCCAAGGTGCAGGGTTTGAATCTCACAAGGGATAATTGGCTAGGCTTGAAATGGCTCGCAAGAGCAGTTAGCCTAGTACTACCCTATGAACCTATGAACCTACGTGGCCCACCTAATCAACAAAGGGTTTGCATCAGGATCCAAAGAGGTAGTGTTGGCACTCTACTCTTACGTCATCAGACCCATCATTGAGTACAGTGCACTATTTTGTATGCACTCGACTTAGCATATCCAGCAGCTGTAGAGACCACATAGGTACCTCACCAAGAGGATTACTGGCCTCAAACAGTTGTGTTATGCAACACAACTGGTAAAACTAAATCTGTTCTTCATTGTGTACCGCCTACTCAGAGGCACACTCTGCCTAACATACAGAGCCATGTCCAACACATAACTGTTGAACATGCTCCATTTACAGATAACAACATTGAGTCACCCTACACATTCCATGGATATGAACCTCATCAGAACAATGAATACAACATGCTGGTGGGATAGAGTACCATCCCAGACACTTGCCTTACTGTGGAACAGAGTCCCGATGTACATGAGACAGAAACCCTTGCTGACACTCTTCAATTGAAACCTTGATGAGTGGATGGGAAACAGACAATTCATGCCAGGCATCACATCAGCAGCCCCACTAGAAAGGGGCTTAGGGTAATAAGTATTAGAACTAGGCCTTGGGAGACTACCCAATGGTGTGGTGAAAGCTGCACAACTTGAGTAGGCTGATATATGCCGTCGTGGAGATAGTCTACTGCATACCTATGAACCTATGTGACAGGTACAAGTCTACAGATAGTAGATGTGTACTTCATTGTACAGTCATGTTGTACAGCAGGCACATGGACCACATACACTGTAATGCTTACAGATACTGGTGGCTGTTATGTACAGTGAGAGAGATGTGCACCTCATGTCTTTCATGCCATTGGGATGTGTGCTGGATAGGACAGTCCTGGATGGCTCCCTGTCATGGTCACCCTCTTACACACATCTCTGCCCATCCATCTTTGGCTTATTATACTGTGTTCCCCCTACATATATATATAGGTAGGTAATAGGCTATCTGCCTGAAGGCATATATTAGTATGGCCAGAGTGTGCAGCTATCACCACCCATGGAGTTAGTTCTCTAGGCCTCTGTGTAGTAGAGCTGATGAAGTGATCCATGGTGTGACAGTTGAGTTTCACATACACTGATCAACTCTCCTCTGGAAGAGTGTCAGTGAGGGACTCGGCTTAATGTCGGTTGGGAGCCTGTTCCAAAGCAAGGGAAGTCTGTGAGTTAGTAATGTATCCCTCCAACATGTTCTATTTAATGTTGTGATGATGATATCCCTACAGCATGTGGTACAGTGAGCTTGGGTTTACTTCAGATAGCGCATGTACACCAGCTTTGCATTGGACATGGACCTGTCTGGTGAGCAGAGATCTCCTGAGTAGACAGTATGCAACATAGGACAGATTGAGCTAAATTCAGTCTTGTTGCATGAGGCAACTGTTTGAGGCCAGTAATCCTCTTGTTGAGGTACTTCAGTGGTCTTTCCAGCTGCTGAAGGTGTCTAGTCAAATTCATCGCAAGTGTGTCGTGGTACTCTCTGGCGGGTCTGATGACTGATGAGTAGAGGGAACCTCCTTTGACCTACATGCAAAGACCTTGGCAGATTGTGGGAACACATAGCATGATTTTCTGACCACTTTGTGAATGTGTTTCTGGAAGTAGAGATGACTATCCACATGTGTCCATAGATCCCTTATTATCACTTCCATATTTAGGGTGTTGGCACCTATGTGGTATTTGTATGACTGTAGCTCGAGGCCATAATTTTGACACTGCATCTGTCTGACTGAGACCCTTTCTAAGGATGTCTGTTGTCCCAAACATCGATTATGACAACTTTTTTGCAGTCATCCACAAACTTTGCTAAACATAGCCCTCGTGTGTTTGACTGTATTTCTGAAAAGTATACACCAGACAGGAGGGGTCCCAGGACTGAGCCATGGGGGACAGCAGTTGTTACCAGCTTGAACAGGAGACCACAATTCTTACCTTGTGGAATCTATCTGTGCTCCAGTTGGCAATCCATCAGATGACATACATATTTATGCACAGGTTGTTGATTTTGTGGATACGGCATGTGTCTGGGATGTTGGAAAAGGGCTTTTCAAGGTCTATGTGGGAAGTGTGTAGCTCATTTCATTGATGTATGTCCTGGGTGACTGCCTTGAAAACAGTCTAGCAGGTTTGGGAACCATGATCTGCCCCTAACCAAACCAAAATTGGTAGGGTTGGGTATTAGTAGGCTCCCAATAGCTCTGTTTATGAGTTCCATCATGATGGACTCCATGGCCTTGCAGATCAGGCTTACTAGGCTTATAAGACAATAGTTTCCATGGTCTGTTGTGCACCAACACTTGTGGAGTGTGCCAAACGTTGCTGTAACACATTCAACAGTTTCATATCCTGTACAGAGGGTGAGCCTCAACAGACTGTTCAGGTGCAGGGCCTGTTTGTTTTGGAGTTCACATATGACACAGCTAGGGAAACCATGTCATCCCATAGACACCGTGTTTTTAGGTTAGGAAAGTGCTGTTTAACCATTGTATATGTGATTTCTGGGTTTTCACAATCTCCAGGTATGATAATGGGCCCTTTTGTCAGTGAAAGGGGGGTAAATATGTATGAACCTGTCTGATAAGATGTTGGCAATGTCAGTCATGTACATGTATTCATTTACAGTTTGCACTGACTCAGAACATATATGAGTTTACATTGATATTTATGACATAGCGAAAGAAAGCTTCATGGTTCTCTATGGACTCTTTGACAATATTTTTGCCAGAACATGGATTGGATAATGTTAGGAGTGCTCATTGTTTATTGATGATACTGATCGGAGATTTATTGATCTTCTTTGAATTTTCACTTTCTTTGAACAACTTAAGTACTTGTAGTACATAGTTTGATTATAACAGGAGTCCAATATATTATATGGGTCTGTTTTCATATAACTGTGTGCGCAAGGCAGGATTGGTGAATAGTGACAAGTTTCTGGGGTAAGAACTGCAACTGCCAGATATGTGTGGCCCACTGCTGTACTCAGACATGGCCTAAGTGTGTGAGCATGCCCAGTATGAACTTTCAGTATGTTGTTAACTGACATTTGCTGTGTTTATTTAAGTGTGTGAGCATGTCCAGTATGACCTTTCAGTATGTCGCTGACTGAAATTTGCTAAATTTGTTTGTGTGTGAGCATACCCAGTATGGACATATATACTATATGTGTGTGAAAAATCAAGTTGGCTTTTACTTCAGGGCTCACCTTTTTGTTGTACATCGACAGGAAGCACGCTGTGCCTGCAGGGCTTCCATGAGTCACTTTGCATAGACTTATCAACATTTCTACATACAGGGGGGACAGTTATTATTTGTACATTTCTACCCGGCGGGCACACCTGATTGTTACTGTGGGTGCACATAGGATGAGGGGTTCACCTGACACTTATACACATTTGCTAGGCCTGCACTGCTATGCCAGGTACTCCATTTCAGTCTGTACTGTTGCCTATTGTACTGGCTTGAGGCATACTACTGTACTACAGATCTTAGCTTCCAGTTTCATGTATATTAGTTTGTGACTTCATAGCCTACCCAACCCACATCACACTGCCTGGCCTGCTGTTATCTGTCTGCATAGGCCTGGGGGGAAGTTCAGAGGGCATGATACAGCATTTGTTTGTGTTTGCATTAGTCTACAATTGTCCTGCTGTGTCTGTGCCAGTGAAATGCTGTTATGGCTTAGTGGTTCAGTACTGTGACTATAGTGCACAGTATCCTGAGTTTGAGCCCTGTCGCTGCTTTTTATTTTCCTGCTGGGCAGACCTGACTGGTTAAGGAACAGTAAAACAGGTGTGAGCATGTTTACCCAACTTTGCTTGACTTTGCCTGACTTCGCCCAACATTGCCCAATGTTGACCAATATTGCCCAATGTTGCGCTAGTTTGCGCAATGCGCAGCTCCATGCAATTGTGCTTAAATATGGTAAACAGTGGTAAAATGTGCTTAGCACTGCTTTATATTGCTTAAAATAGGGCAATCATGCCTCAGGTGGTGCTGCAGGGCTGCCTATGTCAGATGCACATAGTACACTCCCTATACATGTTTGAAAACAGGTAGTGTCAAGTTAGGCATCCCTTTTATTGTATGTGCGAATCAGAGAGAGGTGTCATTTCCAGGGTTCCTACTGAGTCAGTGTATGTGCTATGCGTTGCCTCTTTGCCAAGGCCAAGGCATACTGGGCATGCCTCCTTCTGCCTACTGGGGCAGGCTCAGGTTGTTCCTCCTCCGAGTCACGCTGTGCCTGTGCAGGTCTTGGCAATGGTGGGGGGCTGTTTGGCCCTGCCCCATGCTGTTCCCACTGCAGATGTTTTTGCAGGATCATATTGTGTAGCATGACAATAACATGACAATTTGGGTACATGTAGTTGGTGAGTACTGCAAGGCTCCACCAGATGTGGCCAGGCATTGGAACCGTGACTTGAGCATCCCAAACACATGCTCGATTATGTTTCTTGTTTGTGTGTGTGCCTCATTATGGAGTTTTTGTTCGGGTGTGTGTGCATTTCTGAATGGTGTCATCAGCCACGGCTCCAGTACGTATCCAGCATCCCCCACTAGGTGACCATCAGGGATGTCCCCATTGGCAAATCTCTGGTACAGCTGTGTCAGATGCCAGATGTGGGAATCGTGATAGCTTCCAGGGCAGCCAGCACACATATTCATTATTATGCCCTGGGCATCGGACATGACCTGGCAGTTGATAGAGGGGAAGCCCTTGCAGTTGATGTAGACCCTACCCCGCTCACTGGGTGGTGCTTTGATGTGTATGTGCCTGCAGTCTATTGCACCCACTACATCAGGGTATTCTGCTATTTGGTGGAAAAGACACATATTGCTGGCCAATGCCTCACGGGAATTGGGGAAATATACACGCTCACCGACATGTGCTGACATGGCATCCAGGAACTGGTGCAGTACCCTGGATGCTGATGCCTGTGAAACCCCCATCATATCACCAGTTGGTCTCTGGAAGGTACCTGTAGCTAGTATTCCTAGGCCAACACATACATTTCTATCCAGTGGGATGGGTTCCCCTCTATTGGTTCTGTGTGTGAGGTGTGGCTGGCAGAGCTCAACAATTTTCTGCAGGAGGTCTCTGTCCACTCTATAGTGCTCCACTATCTCCAGCTCATGTAGCCCCTGGTAGGTTACCCTGGGTCTGTACACTCTTCTCTGTCTCCTCACTGTGGGTTGCTCAGCAGCATTTGCAATATCACCATCCTCAGCATCTTGCAAGAAATTTCAGATATATCCACGGCGTACACCTTTGGTTTATGGGTTTCAGCTAGGACAACTGTAGACACACCTCTTGCAATCCTGAGCAACTCATGGCAAACACAAGCCACTCTGCTCCAATAAGCTTACAGTCTTTCAGACATACCCCCTCATGATGTCACCTGTCTTCTACTCTACTACTCCCCTACTCCTACACTTACACTCTAGGGACATGGCTCACATACCAGGGAAAATTGGGATTCACTATCCTTATCCTCATTTGTATAGGATTGCCTACTAATTCTTGGTTACATCTCTCAAACTGAGCTTTCCCCTTTGGCAACCACTACTCAGTAGTCTTCAGTCTGCTATTCACCTGCATGGCAGAATAATATTTTTATTAAACATGCCTATTTTTGGCTATTTGTTAATTATTTTCTGTTTTTTAAAGTGCCGCATGTTTGCGCGGTGCTGCATTATGCTTAAACATCGGAGATCGGGGGAAAAAAATAAAAAATAATTTTTATTAATTTTCAACCTATAAAAATGCCAATGGCCTTATATTTGGCCATTGGCATGCTTCCTCAACTGGATGCTTCCTTTATTTGGAGCTGTCATAGCTCCGTTTAGCTATTTGTAGAATGGTACTCCGTTACCAATGGAGTACATTTCTGCAAATAACACTACTCTTCCACGGACAGGTTAATGTTTCCTGGATCACAAATTTACCTCATTTGCATAGCTTTCAGTAGCAAATGAGGTAATTTGCATAACATAACACTGTCCGTCCAAGAGTAGCTTTAGAAGCTCTCATGCACGCCCCTGCCGGCTGTTGCTGGATCGCTTGGCAGACATATCGGCTGTCTGCCATCTTACACTACTCTTAGACTCCATGCAAGCCTTCGTAAGTCTGGCCCACCATTAATATTAAATGTTTTTTGCAATCAAAACAGTTTGAATTTTTTTGTAAATACATGCTTCTTTTACTATATGTGAAACAAGCATTTATCAATTGTGCATGCATTGTTTTAAGTATGCTTTTTGAAATGAAAGGCGTATTAATTAATGACATCATGAGCATGTGATATGAATTTTATATTTAAGTGAAGTTTGGGGATGGTCAAGATTTTCTGAAGAAGTTCACAGGAATAAAGTGAATGAAAGCTCTAATACCAATGTCCTTGCTTTCTTTGCTTTGGTGTAGTCCTTTGTCAAGAGTTTGCGGTTGCTGTGTTTTTAAAGTTTTTGGTTTACCTACTAAGTGATATCAAGTAACATGTCCTTACTAGCTAGGTAATGCTAAGTGATATCAAGTAACATGTCTTTATTAACTAGGTAATACTAAGTGATATCAAGTAACATGTCTTTACTAGGCAGGTAATACTACATGACACCAAGTAACATGTCCTTACTAACTAGGTAATGCTAAGTGATATAAAGTAACATACCTTTACTATCTAGGTAATACTAAGTGATATCAACTAACATGTCCTTACTAACTAGGTAATATTAAGTGATATCAAGTAACATGTCCTTACTAACTAGATAATACTAAGTGGCATCAAGTAACATGTCTTTACTAGCTAGGTAAAACTAAGTGATACCAAGTAACATGTCTTTATCAGCTAGGTAATACTAAGTGATATTAAGTAACATGTCTTTACTAAGTGATATCAAGTAGCATGTCCTTACTAGCTAGGTAATACTAAGTGATATCAAGTAACATGTCTTTATTAACTAGGTAATAGTAAGTGATATTAAGTAAAATGTCTTTACTAGCTAGGTAATACTAAGTGATACCAAGTAACATGTCCTTACTAACTATGTAATACTAAGTGATATCAAGTAACATTCCTGTATTAGCTAGGTAATACTAAGTGATATCAAATATCATGTCCTTACTAACTAGGTAATACTAAGTGACATCAAGTAACATGTATTTACTAAATGATATCAAGTAACATGTCTTTACTAACTAGATAATACTAAATAATATCAAGTAATACTAAGTGATGTCAAGTAACATGTCCTTACTAGCTAGGTAATACTAAACAATATCAAGTAACATGTCTTTACTAGCTAGGTAATAATGCTAAGTGATACCAGGTAACATGCCCTTACTAACTAGGTAATACTAAGTGATATCAAGTAATGTACCTTTACTAGCTAGGTAATACGAAGTGATATCAAGTAACATGTCCATACTAACATGGTAATACTAAGTGATATCAAGTAACATACCTTTACTAGCTAGGTAATACTAAGTGACATCAAGTAACATGTCTTTATTAAGTGATATCAAGTAACATGTCTTTACTAGCTAAGTAATATTAAGTGATACCAAGGAACATGGCTTTATCAGCTAGGTAATACTAAGTGATATCAGGAAACATGTTTTTGCTAAGTGATATCAAGCAGCATGTCCTTACCATTACTAGCTAGGTAATACTAAGCGATATCAAGTAACATGTCTTTACTAACTAGAAAATACTAAGTGATATCAAGTAATACTAATTGATATCAAGTAACATGTCCTTACTAGCTAGGTAATACTAAGTGATATCAAATAACATGTCTTTATTAACAAGTAATACTAAGTGATATCAAGTAACAAGTATTTACTAGCTAGGTAATACTAAGTGATACAAAGTAACATGTCCTTGCTAACTACGTAATACTAAGTGATATCAATTAACATATCTTTACTAAGTGATATCAAGTAACATGTCTTTACTAGCTAGGTAATACTACGTGATATCAAGTAACATGTCTTTACTAAGTGATATCAAGTAACATGTCTTTACTAGCTAGGTAATACTAAGTGATACCAAGTAACATGTATTTATCAGCTAGGTAATACTAAATTATATCAAGTAACATGTCTTTACTAAGTGATATCAAGTAACATGTCTTTACTAGCTAGGTAATGTGAAGTGATATCAAGTGACATATCTTTACTAGCTAGGTAATACTAAGTGACATCAAGTAACATTTCTTTACTAAGTGATATCAAGTAGCATGTCTTTACTAGCTAGGTAATACTAAGTGATATCAAGTGACATGCATTTACTAGCTAGGTAATACTAAGTGATATCAAGTAACATGTCTTTACTAGTTAGGTAATACTAAGTGATATCAAGTAACATGTCTTTACTAGCTAGGTAATACTAAGTGATACCAAGTAACATGTCTTTATCATCTAGGTAATACTAAATGATATCAAGTAGCATTTCTTTACTAAGTGATTTCAAGTAGCATGTCCTTACTAGCTAGGTAATACTAAGTGATATCAAGCAAAATGTCTTTACTAACTAGATAATACTAAGTGATAATAAGTAATACTATGTGATATCAAGTAGCATGTCCTTACTAGCTAGGTAATACTAAGTGATATCAAGTAACATGTCTTTATTCACTAGGTACTACTAAGTGATATCAAGTAACATGTCTTTACTAGCTAGGTAATACTAAGTGATACCAAGTAACATGTCCTTACTAACTATGTAATACTAAGTGATATCAAGTAGCATAATTTTACTAGCTAGGTAATACTAAGTGCTATCAAGTAGCATGTCCTTACTAACTAGGTAATACTAAGTGATATCAAGTAACATATCTTTACTAGCTAGGTAATACTAAGTGATATCAAGTAGCATGTCCTTACTAACTAGGTAATACTAATTGACATCAAGTAACATGTCTTTACTAAGTGATATCAAGTAACATGTCTTTTCTAGCTAGGTAATACTAAGTGATACCAAGTAACATGTCTTTACTAGCTAGGAAATACTAAGTGATATCAAGTAACATGTCTTTACTAGCTAGGTAATACTAAGTGATATCAAGTAACACGTGAGAATGTCTCACATTACACAGTGCAATGCACATTTTAAAGGCACATTTTTATTTTATATTTATTTTACCTATTTGTTGACCACTTAAGACCCCTGGACAGATTGTCCCTTTTCAGAGGCAGCCTGGGAGCACTGTCTGGTTAAGTGAATTGCTTAGGGTCACATGGTAGCTACATGAAATGGGAAGGAATCAAACACTGTATTGTGGGCATGAGAAGCAGCTTACTAATCATTCAGCGATATAGTTCTATCTTAGGTATGGGAAGCAGCTTACTAACCATTCAGCGATATAGTTCTATCTTGGGTACGGGAAGCAGCTTACTAACTGTTCAGTGATATAGTACTATCGTGGGCACGGGAAGCAGCTTACTAACTGTTCAGTGATATAGTTCTATCGTGGGCACGGGAAGCAGCTTACTAACTGTTCAGTGATATAGTTCTATCGTGGGCACGGGAAGCAGCTTACTAACTGTTCAGTGATATAGTTCTATCGTGGGCATGGGAAGCAGCTTACTAACTGTTCAGTGATATAGTTCTATCGTGGGCACGGGAAGCAGCTTACTAACTGTTCAGTGATATAGTTCTATCGTGGGCATGGGAAGCAGCTTACTAACTGTTCAGTGATATAGTTCTATCGTGGGCACGGGAAGCAGCTTACTAACTGTTCAGTGATATAGTTCTATCGTGGGCACGGGAAGCAGCTTACTAACCATTCAGTGATATCGTTCTATCGTGGGCACGGGAAGCAGCTTACTAACCGTTCAGTGATATCGCTCTATCTTGGGTATGGGAAGCAGCTTACTAACCGTTCAGTGATATCGTTCTATCTTGGGTATGGGAAGCAGCTTACTAACCATTCAGTGATATCGTTCTATCTTGGGTATGGGAAGCAGCTTACTAACCGTTCAGTGATATCATTCTATCGTGGGCACGGGAAGCACCTTACTAACCGTTCAGTGATATCGTTCTATCTTGGGTATGGGAAGCAGCTTACTAACCGTTCAGTGATATCGTTCTATCTTGGGTATGGGAAGCAGCTTACTAACCGTTCAGTGATATCGTTCTATCTTGGGTATGGGAAGCAGCTTACTAACCGTTCAGTGATATCGTTCTATCTTGGGTATGGGAAGCAGCTTACTAACCGTTCAGTGATATCGTTCTATCTTGGGTATGGGAAGCAGCTTACTAACCGTTCAGTGATATCGTTCTATCTTGGGTATGGGAAGCAGCTTACTAACCGTTCAGTGATATCGTTCTATCGTGGGCACGGGAAGCAGCTTACTAACCATTCAGTGATATCGTTCTCTGTGCTGAATGCCATACTCCTCTGTGCTGGCTGGCAGACATTACTCTTTTACACAGCCAATATAATTCCTTTCCCTCTCTCTGTCTCTAGCTCTCTCTCTCTCTCTCTCTCTCTCCCTCTATATATATATATTCATAAATACTAAAGATAGATATATACATACAGATGTCTATGTAGGTATGTTTATTTATGTATTATGTTGTATTTGTGTATGTTCTTATTTATTCATTTATTTAAGTGTCTTTACTTATAAGAGATTTACATCATTAAAGTGTTCAATTAAAAATCTGAGTTGTGACTTCAAAATTGTCTGTGTGTGCGTAGTGTATATATGTGTATGTGTGTGTGTGTGTGTGTGTGTGTGTGTGTGTGTGTGTGTGTGTGTGTGTGTGTGTGTGTGTGTATGTGTGTGTGTGTGTGTGTGTTTGTGTTTCATATGGAAACGAGGCATAGCAATGCACTTCTATTTCTCCCTTTCCTTGTAAGCATTGTTGGCGACAGCAATTGTTCGTGGGATGGCTATAGGAGTTTGATACAAATCATGAAGGTGGATAAATGGAAGATTTTATACCTAAAGATTACACTTTATGATGCCATTAATTTTACTATTTTTAAAAGTGACGAGGGTATTATGTGGAAAATCTTTCTTCCTTTCAATAAAGTGCTCTGGATCAAAAATAGCTTAGTGCTTTTGATTAAGGATCGGAAAGGCATAATTTGATGTAACTGAGATTGTTTTTACTCATTTGTTTACTGTAACATTTAGCAGTTAGTTTTTTATGGAAATTTTTGTGAACTTTGAATCTGTGACAGAGGGATGGAGCACTGTCGCACAACTGACTTTTTTCAGGCGGGCCAGGCATTACAGGAACCATCCAGGAAGGAAGTGAGCTGTCTGTTCAGTTATTCCTGCGTCATGCCACTATATGTATCCAACTAATGAATTTCCATCAAAGACTAGGTCACTCTGCTCTGGATGGAATGGCTGTGCTGTCTGATGGGTACACCCATTACCCCCCCCCCCGAGCTACGTGAAACATACTGCGCTGTAACTGCGGTGTCATACAGGTGGTCAGGAGGTAATGGCACTAAAAAATCCATTCTCAATTATATACTTTCCTGAACTCTGAAATAAAACAAATATATATTTAGTCTGAAGACAATTGGAGGAAAACTAAGGTGTTGAAAAGCTGTTGACAGCTGTCCCAGAACTCCATCTAGATGACTAATTTTTCAAAGTAGCCTTAGCACTCATCTCCTATTATAACTGTCACTTTCAACCAAGACTTAAAGTTATGGTCTCATGCTTCTAACAGGTAGCCAGTTGAAAAGGAATCCTAAATAAGCAACAGAAATCATTCCTTACCAGGTTATTTGCAATGTAACACTAACATGTGCAGGGGATACAGGATTATACGTACCAGCAATAGACTCCTTTCTGAATGAAAAGAGCTTAGTGTTTAACAACTAACATAACAGGGACAGACAATACCAGAACAAACAGATCAAAGCCATGCCATTAGCAGATCTGTGCCATGCAACACTAACCCACATTATATGATGAAGAATTAGACATAACCGGGCCAAACAGCACCAGAATGAAAACATCAAAGCCATGCCATAGCAGATCTGTGCCATGCAACACTAACCCACATTATATCATGTAGAATTAGACAAAACTGGGACAGACAGCACCAGAATGAAAACATCAAAGCCATGCCCTTAGCAGATCTGTGACATACAACACTAACCCACATTATATGATGTAGAATTAGACATAACCGGGACAGACAGCACCAGAATGAACACACCAAAGTCATGCCCTTAGCAGATCTGTGCCATGCAACACTAACCTACATTATATGACATAGAATTAGACATAACTGGGACAGACAGCACCAGAATGAACACAAAAAAGCCATGCCCTTAGCAGATCTGTGCCATTCAACACTAACCCACATTATATGATGTAGAATTAGACATAACTGGGACAGACAGCACTAGAATGAACACATCAAAGCCATGGTCATAGCATATCTGTGTCATGCAACACTAACCCGCATTATATGATATAGAATTAGACATAACTGGGACAGACAGCACCAGAATGAACACATCAAAGCCATGCCCATAGCAGATCTGTGCCATGCAACACTACCCTACATTATATGATGTAGAATTAGACATAACTGGTACAGACAGCATAAGACAGAACACATCAAAGTCATGACCATAGCAGATCTGTGCCATGCAACACTTACCCACATTATATGATGTAAAATAAGACATAACTGGAACAGACAGCACCAGAATGAACACATCAAAGTCATGACCATAGCAGATCTGTGCCATGCAACACTAACCCACATTATATGATGTTGAATTAGACATAACTGGGATGGACAGCACCAGAATGAAGACATCAAAGCCATGCCCCTAGCAGATCTGTGCCATGCAGGGCAGCTCGTGCTATAGGCCTGCAGGACTGCAGCCACCCCTCCCCACCTAGAAAAACAAAAAGAAAACAAAACTGTGAACCAAGAAAACAAAATAAAAACAAAACCGTGAACCAAGAAAACAAAACATCAAAATCATGAATCCTGGAACTCTGTGCATGTGCACTGGGAACTCAGACTGCCTTTGCCAGTAGTCCGGATACAGGGGAAGGCATTTCTGCCCCGCAGATGCACTGGGAACTCAAACTGCCTTTGTCAGCCATCCATTTACAGGGAAAGGCATTTCTGCCCCTCAGATGCCCAGGAATCTGCACACAACAGAGGAGCTCCGGACTGCTTCATCTGCAGGCAGGACCAATTAGGAGAGAGGTGAGGTGAATTTTCAGCTCTCGCTGGGATTTCACTGCGCTGGCTCCTTGAATTTTACTGCTTCGTTCGTGTCACGGGTGACTTGAATTTTACTGCTGCTCTGCAGGACTAGATACATTTAGTGTGTGTCATGGGATATTCTACAACAGGTAGGTGTGTGTGTATGTGTGTGTGTGTGTGTGTGTGTGTGTGTGTGTGTGTGTGTGTGTGTGTGTGTGTGTGTGTGTGTGTGTGCGTGCGTGCGTGTATGTGTGTGTGTGTGTGTGTGTGTGTGTGTGTGTGTGTGTGTGTGTGTGTGTGTGTGTGTGTGTGTGTGTGTGTGTGTGTGTGTGTGTGTGTGTGTGTGTGTGTGTGTGTGTGTGTGCGTATGCTCAACCACAGAGCTTATGGCTCATAGAAAGCCTTGCATTCTCCAATATGGCCCACTCTATGAGACTGCATTCATTCTCACAAAAGTGGCCACTGCCAGTAGCAAATATTCTAAAATAAAACAGTTATTAAAATCCGACTGGACTGAGGTGGTACTAAATATTTATTTTGCCCACTTAATAAGCATTTGCACCTGTTTGTTTGGGGAATAAATCATGAAGTTGTGTTTGAGCACTCCTTCCATGAAATAATGCTGATATGAGATTAAAATGTTTACAGTTTGAAACATTGATGTAAACAGGCATACCATGCAAGCCACAGTACACAAATTAGTCTCTGAGGGGGGCAACATTTTGGCACAAAACTCTAACCTACCAACAAATATATAAATGAAATAGGTACAAGTAAACTTGCCCATTTTTGACAGGTTATTAGTAATTCAATTAGAGACTTGTATTATGAGGGTTTTTTTGTATGTACCTCAGAACAACAGACATTTTTATTGGGGGTTGCATCAAAAGAGATTTGTAAACAAATTAAGTATTTCTGGCTGCAATAGTGAGTGCAGATTGTCACAGCAGCAAACTGTAACTAAATACTAGATACTGAGAGTCAGATGTGGTAGTGGAGGGAGGGCCAGTCTGAAAGACGGCATATAGTTTCAAAAAATCCTAGCAAAAGCCTGGGTTAGATACACCTTATCGCATTGGCTTTTCTTGCACTTTTGTAGGCTTTCCTTGTTTCCCCATTTGGGGAAACGTACATTTTGATGGTGAGCAACAGAGATCTTTCAATACATAAAACCCATCCCATATGATGCAGTGCACTGCAATGACGTAGTGTGGATGAATGCTTCTCTTCAGCTAGAGCACTGTGTAACTTCTTGGTGAGCATCCAGTTTCCCCGAGACATTAGTACAGGAGTTTACATTTATAGGCTTTCCCCCATGTGGTGCTCTTATAACAGGACTCTGCCATGTCCCATGTTCAGTGACAGGTGAGCCAGCATTGGCTTCTCACTACCATGTTCCTCCAGTACACTCCTTTAGTGCTCCGGTAACTAGTTTAAACCAGGTCATCTGCAGTATAATGAAAGCTAAAACCTGTATACCATGGAATACATTACACCCTTACTATGTTTGAGCTATTAATTTTTCTGGAAGTCTGTTCAAAATTTTCACCACACTTTTAATGAAATAATTCT
The DNA here is from genome assembly GCF_019279795.1 of Protopterus annectens. NCBI lineage: Eukaryota > Metazoa > Chordata > Ceratodontiformes > Protopteridae > Protopterus > Protopterus annectens. The sequence goes on along the minus strand of NC_056735.1, from coordinate 97,189,433 downwards.
TCTTTCCATCTCCCTTTAGCCATCCATCTTATATTTCCTAGCTAAAAATCTGTCTGTGTTCTTGCTGAAAACCAGGATAAACTATTTCCCTAAATGTGAACAAGTACCTTTGCATTCTTTATACTTTCTTACTCTCCCTTCTTCACTTACTTTCTTACTTCTATCAAATTCTCTTCCCTTTTTCTCTAAATATTCCATAAGCCTGTTTTCCCTCTCTTCATATTGCAATTCCTGATTGTATTAGACTAACTTACCTTTAATTTCTATACAAACTGTCTAATATTTCTCTAAATATTAAATGGTTGTCATATAACTTGTATTGATTCTTAATCAATGTTTTATATTATGTCTAATTTCTTATAATTATTTAAAGTGCAGATGTTTTTGTTTTATTTTGAAGACTGTAAAATTATTGGTCTTAAAATGTTTTGCAATAACCATGGGCCTCTGCTGAAAATGGGTTTCTACCCAGTCGAACTTTCCCCGTAATCAAATGTCAATAAGCAAACAGAATAGTTTCATTTTATGTCACCTTGTGCTCATAAGATCTTTTTCTTTTTCTTTTAAGCCAACATCCACTTGGATACAGACAATTAAATAAGATAATCCCCTCTACTTCACATATACTACCTTCATCATCCAAAGATGGTTGCTTTCTTCGATTGTGTTACCTACTTATTATTGTGTGTGTGCCTTTTATAGGCCCTAATATTTTCAGTTTTATAAGCACTGAGAACTTGTTGGTTTTCTTGTACAGTCATATTATAACTATTTCAACTACTTAACTGGCCTACCTAACATCTTTATGCAATCATGTTAACATTTCCACATAAATCTTTTCCAGCTTTTTCCTTAACATAATATCTAAGTAGTTTTCCAGCTTTCCTTATCATAATATTTCAGTAGTTTTTCAGCTTTCCTTAACATAATATCTCAGTAGTTTTCCAGCTTTTCTTAACATATCTAAGTAGTTTTCCAGCTTTCCTTAACATAATACCTCAGTAGTTTTCCAGCTTTTTCCTTAACATAATATCTCAGTAGTTTTCCAGCTTTCCTTAACATAATATCTCAGTAGTTTTCCAGATTTTTCCTTAACATAATATCTCAGTAGTTTTCCAGCTTTTTCCTTAACATAATATCTCAGTAGTTTTCCAGCTTTCCTTAACAGAATATCTTAGCAGTTTTCCAGCTTTCCTTAACAGAATATCTCAGTAGTTTTCCAGCTTTCCTTAACATAATATCCTAGTAGTTTTCCAGCTTTCCTTAACATAATATCTCAGTAGTTTCATAACATGCAAGACACTTTGTTGCAGTAAAATTTTTGGCTACTGGTACCAGATGAATTACATATTCTAGTTTTTATTAAGTTTACCACATAATAAAAAGTACCAAATAATCAGCAAGCATAGAAACTTGCACTTCATAAGTATCTGGTTATTGGACACATGACAGAAGTACCCCTTTTCCACCCTAAAGTTTAATCTGGTTCTGGTTCACCCTAGTCAAGTCCTGTGAGAGTGTGTATGATATCATTTGTGACATGCCATGTTGTGCTATGTAAAAGAATCATGTGTAGGCATGGCCTAGTTAAGCAGGTATGTAACAGCAGAGAATATTTTGCAGATTTTATGCATTTATGCTTGTTAGATAATATGCTGCCAACTCTGTGTCCCATTTATATCATGCTATTTGCGTATAAGCCTTGGATATGGAAATGTATATGACAGTATCTGTAATAATCGACAGGATTACAGTATTTTCAGGAGCTCATTACATTTGTTGGAGACTTGCAGTCATCTTTGCAGGCTTTACTCGTAAACTAAACAGATTGCCAATTAATTATGTGTGGTCCATAACCTGTGCAGTAATCCTTTAAGCAATTTATCTTCAGCTTGTTTCTTGTTTGCTGTTCATTTTTTTACTTTAATCATGTTTTCCCCATGAAACAAGTAGATAGTTGTTCTTAGGCAGCAGTTTTGTTTGGATAAGAAACATTTTAACAAGTGGGGGTATCACAGAGATTGCTACTTTCAGCATGTTACTTGGTACTTTTATAAAGCTGAATATAAATTATAATTAGAACTGCAGTGCAAGGAGAAGTGGTTTGAGTTGAGTGCTGCTTGTTTTTTTATACTTGATTTTGACTGGCATTCTAGTAATGTGTTTAAAAAGTAGTTTATTATTTCATGCCTCACAACCTTTTTGTTTCCATCTAGAGATTAAGTAAGCCGTCATGTACCCAATGCATTGAAATATTTTTTTTCTTCTACACTTCATTTTGTCTTGATTGGACTCTCATAATGATGGTTTGGCACCCAGGGCAGCATATTTAATTATAGTCCCAGTTTTTGCAGTTTTGAGCATAGCCCCACCCATTTCTAGTTGGACACACACCCTCCCATTGGCCCCACCCATTCATCTGTCTCTTGCAGCCCCCCTTTGATTTGAAGCCACCAGCCACTGCTGGAGCCATGCAACACTAACCCACATTATATGATGTAGAATTAGACATAACTGGTACAGACAGCACCAGAATGAACACATCAAAGTCATGCCCATCACAGATCTGTACCATGCAGCAGTAACCCACATTATATGATGCAGACTTAGACATAACTGGGACAGACAGCACCAGAATGAACACATCAAAGTCATGCCCATAGCATATCTGTGCCATGCAACACTAACCCACATTATATGATGTAGAATTAGACATAATGGGACAGACAGCACCAGAATGAACACATCAAAGCCATGGCCATATCAGATCTGTGCCATGCAACACTAACGCACATTATATGATGTACAATTAGACATAACTGAGACAGACTGTACCAGAATGAACACATCAAAGCCATGCCCATAGCAGATGTGTGCCATGCAACACTAACCCACATTACATGATGTAGAATTAAACTTAACTGGGACAGGCAGCATAAGAATGAACACATCAAAGCCATGCCCATAGCATATCTGTGCCATTCAACACTAACCCACAGTATATGATGCAGAATTAGACATAACTGGGACAGACAGCAGCAGAATGACCAGATCAATGCCATGTTCATAGCAGCTGTGTGTGATGTAACATTAGTAACATGTGACAGAAAACTTTGTATGCATGCATGTATGGCTTGAATCCAGAATGAAGAAAATGATTTTGCTTTCACAGATGAGTTCTTCATCCTTCCTGTGTTGTAGAAACAGGACTCTGAAGCTGCTAATATCATATATATCTTAAAGCTGAAATACATTGAAATTGTTAGTGCGTGTGGTGTGTGCATGCGTGTGTGTGTGTGTGTGTGTGTGTGTGTGTGTGTGTGTGTGTGTGTGTGTGTGTAAGGGCATGTGTGTGTGTGTGTGTGTGTGTGTGTGTGTGTGTGTGTGTGTGTGTGTGTGTGTGTGTAAGGGCATGTGTGTGTGTCTGTGCGTGTGTGCGTGTGTGCGTGTGTGTGTGTGTGTGTGTGTGTGTGTGTGTGTGTGTGTAAGGGCATGTGTGTGCGTGTGTGCATGCGCGCGCGCGCGCGTGTGTGTGTGTGTGTGTGTGTATGTAAGGGCATGTGTGCGCGTGTGTGTGATGTTTATTTGTTGAGAACTTACAGCCATCTTTTAGTACTCAACAAACCAAAAATTCAGGATCAGTTTATAAATGTATATAAGTTTTAGGCAGATACAGAAGACAGACAAGAGCCAATATGTTTTGTTTGGTTTTATTTGCAGCTCTTCCATTACCTGCGCCATGTTTATTTAAAAACATATGTAAATGAGATAATATTTTTCAACGAGGAAGGATATACTCCACTGTATCACTTGATTGGTAACTGGCAAGTACAGACAAGTGGAATAATTCTGTATGTGCTCTCTGGTATATATAATCCCCAAAATCCAGTTAACAGTAGTTTATCATTAATGGATCGTATCATTTGGAATGGAGGCAGCAAACAAGTGAGATAATATTTTGTAAAAAAGTTTTACTTGATTATATAAATGCCTGTAACATGCTTTACTGTCTGTGTCATCAGGCATGGTTATAAGAATATTGTATGCCTAAAATAGTGATATAAGTACATTTAAACTGTTTGCTTCTACTGAATGTATAGGATATCAGATTTCTATTCAATGCCTTTCCTTTACAGCTGGTATAATATTAACCATTTATATCATGGATCAGAAACTTGCTAGATTCTGATGTAATTTTCTTCAAACATGAATAACAAGCTACAAACTCAATATTTGTTTTACTGGTATATAAATCTGACTTTTATGTATCATTTCTGGAAACCTTCATCTGGTTTTATCCTTGTACATCCCATATATTAGGAAGACATACTAAGAGAGATTCATAAAGATTTGTGTACTGCACACCTTGCATGGCCTTGTGTAATATACAGTAGAGAATCATTTTTAAAACCTTGCTGTTCAGCTATGCAAAAACTTGTCGCCTGATGAGCTATGATTTTTTAAGCTACATACAAATGTGTCAGTCCTTAGGAATGACCTAATTAAATTAGGCCTCTAGGCATGATGGACATCCTTACAATCATGGAAACTATGTAGTATGGCAATTGATAAATGTTCATAGTATGCAGTTTCTGCACAGGCTGCAGGTGGGGTTTTCCCCTTGCTGTACCCATTTACTTTACTAAAGAGCACTGGTTCTCTGATCAAACTGACTCCACCTGGGCTGGTCAGTACAGTCCAGTCCACTACAATCTACTCAATGGGGTGTCCACCTGGCTACCCTCAGTTATTCAAGATGAGTAGTAGGTAATTCATAGACTTTTACAGAAATTCTTTAATGGGATTCAGATAAATGGTGATTATGGATGTCTCAAAAATGTTTTACAGATACTGCAAGTCTGCCAACCTGAGCAGAAGTCACTATTCAGCTCTGGAGAATTTCTATAAGTACCACTCTAGAAGACATTTTCATATTTCTGCACAGTAATACAAGGGATGTTTGTTTCAACGGACACTTAAGTGAAGGAAAAATATATATATTTTATTCATTGTGAAAAATGGTGACAACTGATTTCTAGAATTAACAATATTGAGCTATTAATTCACTAAAGCAATTATGCCTGCATTGGTTCTCTCAGTAACATGTGGACAGGTGCACTGAGGTAGTAAATATGATACACAGGTAATGTGTAGAAACAAATGTTAACATATAAGTGAAGAACCAGCTGTTAAGTAAATATGCTCAGAGTTCCTTCTAGATAGTGGTATTGGTAACAAATAAGGTATTTACCTCAGAGACAAATTACACTGGTTACAATGTAACACACAAGTATAATGTAAACAAAGATGTATTACAAGCAGCCAACACATTGTGTGCAAATGTCCTGCATCTGTAATATGATCATACATTTAGCACATGTTGACCATGTCAACAACATAATACATGACAATGGAGAATAATGTGAACAAAGATGTATTACAAGCAGCCAACACCTTGTGTGCAGATGTCCTGCATCTGTAAAATGATCATACATGTAGCACATGTTGACCATATCAACAACATAATACATGACAATGGAGAATAATGTGAACAAAGATGTATTACAAGCAGCCAACACCTTGTGTGCAGATGTCCTGCATCTGTAAAATGATCATACATGTAGCACATGTTGACCATGTCAACAACATAATACATGACAATGGAGAATAATGTGAACAAAGATGTATTACAAGCAGCCAACACCTTGTGTGCAGATGTCCTGCATCTGTAAAATGATCATACATGTAGCACATGTTGACCATGTCAACAACATAATACATGACAATGGAGAATAATGTGAACAAAGATGTATTATAAGCAGCCAACACCTTGTGTGCAGATGTCCTGCATCTGTAAAATGATCATACATTTAGCACATGTTGACCATGCCAACAACATAATACATGACAATGGAGAATAATGTGAACAAAGATGTATTACAAGCAGCCAACACCTTGTGTGCAGATGTCCTGCATCTGTAAAATGATCATACATTTAGCACATGTTGACCATGTCAACAACATAATACATGACAATGGAGAATAATGTGAACAAAGATGTATTACAAGCAGCCAACGCCTTGTGTGCAGATGTCCTGCATCTGTAAAATGATCATACATGTAGCACATGTTGACCATGTCAACAACATAATACATGACAATGGAGAATAATGTGAACAAAGATGTATTACAAGCAGCCAACACCTTGTGTGCAGATGTCCTGCATCTGTAAAATGATCATACATGTAGCACATGTTGACCATGTCAACAACATAATACATGACAATGGAGAATAATGTGAACAAAGATGTATTACAAGCAGCCAACACCTTGTGTGCAGATGTCCTGCATCTGTAAAATGATCATACATGTAGCACATGTTGACCATGTCAACAACATAATACATGACAATGGAGAATAATGTGAACAAGGATGTATTACAAGCAGCCAACACCTTGTGTGCAGATGTCCTGCTCCTGTAAAATGATCATACATGTAGCACATCTTGATCATGTCAACAACATAATACATGACAATGGAGAATAATGTGAACAAAGATGTATTACAAGCAGAAAACACATTGCGTGCAGATGTCCTGCATCTGTAAAATGATCATACATTTAGCACATGTTGACCATGTCAACAACATAATACATGACAATGGTGAATAATGTGAACAAAGATGTATTACAAGCAGCCAACACCTTGTGTGCAGATGTCCTGCATCTGTAAAATGATCATACATTTAGCACATGTTGACCATGTCAACAACATAATACATGACAATGGAGAATAATGTGAACAAAGATGTATTACAAGCAGCCAACACCTTGTGTGCAGATGTCCTGCATCTGTAAAATGATCATACATGTAGCACATGTTGACCATGTCAACAACATAATACATGACAATGGAGAATAATGTGAACAAAGATGTATTACAAGCAGCCAACACCTTGTGTGCAGATGTCCTGCATCTGTAAAATGATCATACATGTAGCACATGTTGACCATGTCAACAACATAATACATGACAATGGAGAATAATGTGAACAAAGATGTATTACAAGCAGCCAACACCTTGTGTGCAGATGTCCTGCATCTGTAAAATGATCATACATGTAGCACATGTTGACCATGTCAACAACATAATACATGACAATGGAGAATAATGTGAACAAAGATGTATTACAAGCAGCCAACACCTTGTGTGCAGATGTCCTGCATCTGTAAAATGATCATACATGTAGCACATGTTGACCATGTCAACAACATAATACATGACAATGGAGAATAATGTGAACAAAGATGTATTACAAGCAGCCAACACCTTGTGTGCAGATGTCCTGCATCTGTAAATTGATCATACATGTAGCACATGTTGACCATGTCAACAACATAATACATGACAATGGAGAATAATGTGAACAAAGATGTATTACAAGCAGCCAACACCTTGTGTGCAGATGTCCTGCATCTGTAAATTGATCATACATGTAGCACATGTTGACCATGTCAACAACATAATACATGACAATGGAGAATAATGTGAACAAAGATGTATTACAAGCAGCCAACACCTTGTGTGCAGATGTCCTGCATCTGTAAAATGATCATACATGTAGCACATGTTGACCATGTCAACAACATAATACATGACAATGGAGAATAATATGAACAAAGATGTATTACAAGCAGCCAACACCTTGTGTGCAGATGTCCTGCATCTGTAAAATGATCATACATTTAGCACATGTTGACCATGTCAACAACATAATACATGACAATGGAGAATAATGTGAATAAAGATGTATTGCAAGCAGCCAACACCTTGTGTGCAGATGTCCTGCATCTGTAAAATGATCATACATTTAGCACATGTTGACCATGTCCACAACATAATACATGAGAATGGAGAATAATGTGAACAAAGATGTATTACAAGCAGCCAACACCTTGTGTGCAGATGTCCTGCATCTGTAAAATGATCATACATTTAGCACATGTTGACCATGTCCACAACATAATACATGAGAATGGAGAATAATGTGAACAAAGATGTATTACAAGCAGCCAAAACCTTGTGTGCAGATGTCCTGCATCTGTAAAATGATCATACATGTAGCACATGTTGACCACGTCAACAACATAATACATGACAATGGAGAATAATGTGAACAAAGATGTATTAGAAGCAGCCAACACCTTGTGTGCAGATATCCTGCATCTGTAAAATGATCATACATGTAGCACATGTTGACCACGTCAACAACATAATACATGACAATGGAGAATAATGTGAGCAAAGATGTATTGCAAGCAGCCAACACCTTGTGTGCAGATGTCCTGCATCTGTAAAATGATCATACATGTAGCACATGTTGACCATGTCAACAACATAATACATGACAATGGAGAATAATGTGAACAAAGATGTATTGCAAGCAGCCAACACCTTGTGTGCAGATGTCCTGCATCTGTAAAATGATCATACATGTAGCACATGTTGACCATGTCAACAACATAATACATGACAATGGAGAATAATGTGAACAAAGATGTATTACAAGCAGCCAACACCTTGTGTGCAGATGTCCTACATCTGTAAAATGATCATACATGTAGCACATGCTGACCATGTCAACAACATAATACATGACAATGGAGAATAATGTGAACAAAGATGTATTACAAGCAGCCAACACCTTGTGTGCAGATGTCCTGCATCTGTAAAATGATCATACATTTAGCACATGTTGACCATGTCAACAACATAATACATGACAATGGAGAATAATGTGAACAAAGATGTATTACAAGCAGCCAACACCTTGTGTGCAGATGTCCTGCATCTGTAAAATGATCATACATTTAGCACATGTTGACCATGTCAACAACATAATACATGACAATGGAGAATAATGTGAACAAAGATGTATTACAAGCAGCCAACACCTTGTGTGCAGATGTCCTGCATCTGTAAAATGATCATACATTTAGCACATGTTGACCATGTCAACAACATAATACATGACAATGGAGAATAATGTGAACAAAGATGTATTACAAGCAGCCAACACCTTGTGTGCAGATGTCCTGCATCTGTAAAATGATCATACATGTAGTACATGTTGACCATGTCAGCAACATAATACATGACAATGGAGAATAATGTGAACAAAGATGTATTACAAGCAGCCAACACCTTGTGTGCAGATGTCCTGCATCTGTAAAATGATCATACATGTAGCACATGTTAACCATGTCAACAACATAATACATGACAATGGAGAATAATGTGAACAAAGATGTATTACAAGCAGCCAACACCTTGTGTGCAGATGTCCTGCATCTGTAAAATGATCATACATGTAGTAGATGGTGACCATGTTAACAACATAATACATGACAATGGAGAATAATGTGAACAAAGATGTATTGCAAGCAGCCAACACCTTGTGTGCAGATGTCCTGCATCTGTAAAATGATCATACATTTAGCACATGTTGTCCATGTCCACAACATAATACATGACAATGGAGAATAATGTGAACAAAGGTGTATAACAAGCAGCCAACACCTTGTGTGCAGATGTCCTGCATCTGTAAAATGATCATACATTTAGCACATGTTGACCATGTCAACAACATAATACATGACAATGGAGAATAATGTGAACAAAGATGTATTACAAGCAGCCAACACCTTGTGTGCAGATGTCCTGCATCTGTAAAATGATCATACATGTCGCACATGTTGATCATGTCAACAACATAATACATGACAATGGAGAATAATGTGAACAAAGATGTATTACAAGCAGCCAACACCTTGTGTGCAGATGTCCTGCATCTGTAAAATGATCATACATTTAGCACATGTTGACCATGTCAACAACATAATACATGACAATGGAGAATAATGTGAACAAAGATGTATTACAAGCAGCCAACACCTTGTGTGCAGATGTCCTGCATCTGTAAAATGATCATACATTTAGCACATGTTGACCATGTCAACAACATAATACATGACAATGGAGAATAATGTGAACAAAGATGTATTACAAGCAGCCAACACCTTGTGTGCAGATGTCCTGCATCTGTAAAATGATCATACATTTAGCACATGTTGACCATGTCAACAACATAATACATGACAATGGAGAATAATGTGAACAAAGATGTATTACAAGCAGCCAACACCTTGTGTGCAGATGTCCTGCATCTGTAAAATGATCATACATGTAGTACATGTTGACCATGTCAGCAACATAATACATGACAATGGAGAATAATGTGAACAAAGATGTATTACAAGCAGCCAACACCTTGTGTGCAGATGTCCTGCATCTGTAAAATGATCATACATGTAGCACATGTTAACCATGTCAACAACATAATACATGACAATGGAGAATAATGTGAACAAAGATGTATTACAAGCAGCCAACACCTTGTGTGCAGATGTCCTGCATCTGTAAAATGATCATACATGTAGTACATGGTGACCATGTTAACAACATAATACATGACAATGGAGAATAATGTGAACAAAGATGTATTGCAAGCAGCCAACACCTTGTGTGCAGATGTCCTGCATCTGTAAAATGATCATACATTTAGCACATGTTGACCATGTCCACAACATAATACATGACAATGGAGAATAATGTGAACAAAGATGTATAACAAGCAGCCAACACCTTGTGTGCAGATGTCCTGCATCTGTAAAATGATCATACATTTAGCACATGTTGACCATGTCAACAACATAATACATGACAATGGAGAATAATGTGAACAAAGATGTATTACAAGCAGCCAACACCTTGTGTGCAGATGTCCTGCATCTGTAAAATGATCATACATGTCGCACATGTTGACCACGTCAACAACATAATACATGACAATGGAGAATAATGTGAACAAAGATGTATTACAAGCAGCCAACACCTTGTGTGCAGATGTCCTGCATCTGTAAAATGATCATACATGTAGCACATGTTGACCACGTCAACAACATAATACATGACAATGGAGAATAATGTGAACAAAGATGTATAACAAGCAGCCAACACCTTGTGTGCAGATGTCCTGCATCTGTAAAATGATCATACATTTAGCACATGTTGACCATGTCAACAACATAATACATGACAATGGAGAATAATGTGAACAAAGATGTATTACAAGCAGCCAACACCTTGTGTGCAGATGTCCTGCATCTGTAAAATGATCATACATGTCGCACATGTTGACCACGTCAACAACATAATACATGACAATGGAGAATAATGTGAACAAAGATGTATTACAAGCAGCCAACACCTTGTGTGCAGATGTCCTGCATCTGTAAAATGATCATACATGTAGCACATGTTGACCATGTCAACAACATAATACATCACCATGGAGAATAATGTGAACAAAGATGTATTACAAGCAGCCAACACCTTGTGTGCAGATGTCCTGCATCTGTAAAATGATCATACATGTAGCACATGTCGACCATGTCAACAACATAATACATGACAATGGAGAATAATGTGAACAAAGATGTATTACAAGCAGCCAACACCTTGTGTGCAGATGTCTTGCATCTGTAAAATGATCATACATGTAGCACATGTCGACCATGTCAACAACATAATACATGACAATGGAGAATAATGTGAACAAAGATGTATTACAAGCAGCCAACACCTTGTGTGCAGATGTCCTGCATCTGTAATATGATCATACATTTAGCACATGTTGACCATGTCAACAACATAATACATGACAATGGAGAATAATGTGAACAAAGATGTATTACAAGCAGCCAACACCTTGTGTGCAGATGTCCTGCATCTGTAAAATGATCATACATGTAGCACATGTTGACCATGTCAACAACATAATACATGACAATGGAGAATAATGTGAACAAAGATGTATTACAAGCAGCCAACACCTTGTGTGCAGATGTCCTGCATCTGTAAAATGATCATACATTTAGCACATGTTGATCATGTCAACAACATAATACATGACAATGGAGAATAATGTGAACAAAGATGTATTACAAGCAGCCAACACCTTGTGTGCAGATGTCCTGCATCTGTAAAATGATCATACATTTAGCACATGTTGACCATGTCAACAACATAATACATGACAATGGAGAATAATGTGAACAAAGATGTATTACAAGCAGCCAACACCTTGTGTGCAGATGTCCTGCATCTGTAAAATGATCATACATTTAGCATATGTTGACCATGTCAACAACATAATACATGACAATGGAGAATAATGTGAACAAAGATGTATTACAAGCAGCCAACACCTTGTGAGCAGATGTCCTGCATCTGTAAAATGATCATACATGTAGCACGTTGACCATGTCAACAACATAATACATGACAATGGAGAATAATGGCAACAAAGGCAAACATGTCTGCAAAATATAATATCTACATGTGAAAGTGGAAGGGAGGTGGTCAATCTGGGCCCAAATCAAGGAAGGCAATGATAAAACAGCAACATAAGGTTATGCACTGCAAATACATGGGTTCATCACACAGGGTGCTGTCCACGTCAACCCAAAATAAATTTAAGCAAATGACAAATTTGTGTTACATGGACAGACTGCATTGCCAGTTTCCACCAAAATGAGCATGCATTTCTGACACATGCACAGTAATGTGCAATCATTTAGCATCAACAGGAATAGCTAAGCAAACTAAGAATTTCAGTCACGTACACATATGCTATCATGTCAATGTAGAATAAACAGCTGCAGGTGTGTGTCACACACCCTACTCATTACTGAGCAGAGGACACCCCTGTGAGTATCATTACAGCACATCAATGATAAGTCAGTGAATGCTCACATGTCAAAAGTACAATGGTGTGTCAGTAGGGATCAGACTCTGTGCAGAGACATGTACAATTATTGGTTAATGTGTACAAATATTGTTGGAAGGTGTGTACTTATGTCAATAAGGAAAGAATGTGGAAATATAACATACAGCAAACACAGCATACTGCATTGTTACTGAATAAATTATCCTTACCATGGTGTATACATTAATGTTAAATTGACATTCGATACAGTCAGAAAAGGAGAACTGCCCATAGGTATGACATACCTGTATATGACCCCACATGGCATCAACATTCCCAGTACATGGCACACAGTGCCACATCATGCCAGTGGACAGTATGAGAACTGTCATCCAAAACACTTGAGCAATAATGTGTCCTTTTGTTGCACATTCATGATATGGCAATACACAAACCTTAACCATACCATTGTAGTAGCACTGGAATGTAGGCAATGTGTGCTGTCTGTCAGTTTACCTCAGTAAAACACATGTTTACACATTCATTGTTTCAGCAGTAGCTGCAGGTTAACTTCCACAATACATGGACAGCTGAATGCGGGAGAGAAAGGTAATGTGTTAATGTGTATCATGTACACATCAAAACATAATTAAATGTCACATGATGATATCTGCATGGTATATTTGCACATGTAACACATAAACATGGCAGCTACATATACAATCCAATCAGTTACATGGCAAACAGCATGTTGGCAACATAACACATTTGGAGCACACAGGCAATACTTACAGACCTAAGGGACTGCCCTGACAGGGATGAACATAGCGAATGATCTCTCAGGCTATCTCCCTGAATGAGTTTTGCATAGTTTGTGCCATGTCCTTGGAAAAAAATCCCCATCATGTCCTTCACCTGTGTTTGAAACACATTGGTAAAAACCTCCCAGATCCTCTCCTGACAGTCACATCTCCATTGTTAGTGGTGTCATTTCTTCTGGGGTGCAACAAGCATAATGGCTCATGCAGGTGCAGGTCTAGCTTCCTTGTTGTCATCCTTGTCATTGTAATGGTCATCATCATTTGAGGACTCCAGTAGTGGCCTGGCATGTGCTCATTGTCTACATCTGATTGCAGTTGTCCACGGAGCCCATGCACTGTCAAGATGAATTGCAACACAGGACAGGAATTACATATGCATACCTGATGCTACCTATTTGCACAATATACCTTCTTTGATACAGTGAACAGGCAGAAAACAGTTATCATGAAAAATTCTAATATGTTATGACCATAGACCAGTGTACTACCATATGCTATGTATGTCAGTAGTCAAAACCATAACAATGAAAATAATTGTCTATTATGCCACACATTCCCATAAACATCATAGCTGACCTTAAAATGAAACTGCTGTGCATCTACAGTACTACATACAGTAATTGACATCCCATCCACATTTGAATTCTACACATAGAAATATAAGACTGAAGGTTCAGTAGCAAACATTGAAGTTCTTATTTGAAATTCAGGCAGTTTGAAATGGTGCAATCATAATCAATTAGCACAATTAGAATCAACAAGATTACTGCTAGGGAATGGTTCCTCATGCACACAACACCTTCCCTGTGTCACTTTATCTATAGTTATGGACATGGCTGAAAACAGAACATGTCAGGGAGAACGTATCCATCACCAGTGTGAGTAGTTCGATCAAGGCTGTGCAATGGCATACATAACAAGGCTTAGTAGTTGAAATCATGACGTCACCTCAAAGGGACAGTCCTAGCATTTTTTGTTTACATTCTGCAATGTTTACCTTGAGCAGTGTGTATTTCTGAGCATGGACAACACTTACCTGTTTAGAGTTAGGGGAGGGTTCCCTACAGGAAGTTTCAGCCTTTTAATCACAGACCTTCTTTTTTCCTAATCTGCTAACAGCACCTTTTATGTTGAGCCAGTCATTACTTTAGCTTGTAGCTTGTTAATTTCAAAGAAAAGTATTTTCTAAATGTTTTACAAGCTGCCTTCTCATGACTTCTAGTTTCTGTAGAATTATTCACTCTTTTTAAGCTGGTAATTGGCTTAGCCAGTGACTTTTCCTTTTTCCAAGCTATTGCATTTCATTTATTTAGTTTATTTATTTATTTATTTTACATTTGTTTACTGGGGAAGTCCAAGTGGACACAGGTCCTTTTTCAGAGGAGGCCTGAGGAGAAAAGCTTGTCATTTACTTGACAAATCATAGAGCAGTACATAATAAAAATCATAGTGTAGTACATAATACAAATCATAGAGTAGTACATAATAAAAATCATAGAGCAGTACATAATAAAAATCATAGAGTAGTATATGATAAAAATCATAGAGTAGGATATAATAAAAATCATAGAGCAGTACATAATAAAAATCACAGAGTAGTACATAATAAAAATCATAGAGTAGTATATGATAAAAATCATATAGTATATAATAAAAATCATAGAGCAGTACATAATAAAAATCATAGAGTAGTATATGATAAAAATCATAGAGTAGTATATAATACAAATCATAGAGCAGTACATAATAAAAATCACAGAGTAGTACATAATAAAAATCATAGAGTAGTATATGATAAAAATCATATAGTATATAATAAAAATCACAGAGCAGTACATAATAAAAATCATAGAGTAGTATATGATAAAAATCATAGAGTAGTACATAATAAAAATCATAGAGCAGTACATAATAAAAATCATAGAGCAGTACATAATAAAAATCATAGAGTAGTATATGATAAAAATCATATAGTATATAATAAAAATCATAGAGCAGTACATAATAAAAATCATAGAGTAGTATATGATAAAAATCATAGAGTAGTACATAATAAAAATCATAGAGCAGTACATAATAAAAATCATAGAGTAATACATAATAAAAATCATAGAGCAGTACGTAATAAAAATCATAGAGTAGTACATAATAAAAATCATAGAGCAGTACATAATAAAAATCATAGAGTAGTATATGATAAAAAATCCAAATAACTAACAGTTACTACAAATGAATAAACCAGTAATACAACAATAGCAGGTAGTGCAGATAATGTATGAGAAAACAGTGCTATACATTGAGAGTGAAGACTATAATTTCATGAAGAGGTGGTGGTATATTTGTAACCAGTATGTCTTAAATAGCATGGATAACAAATAGCTGTTGGTTTTAATGAAAGAATATAGTAGAAGACAGAGCACTGGAGTGATAGATGTGCTTAGATATAATGCAGTAGCTAGTTCCAGTTTTAAGACCTTGGGAGGACATATAAGTGTAGATTATAGCTACTGAGGAAGGGAGTATTGAAGATCATGTAGGGCTGCAGGGACAGAGCCAAAAGTTTGAAAGGTATGTTTTGAGAAGCTTTTAAAATTGTGGGATGGAGCAGTTGGTAGTAAGAGAGGTTGGGAGTTTATTCAATAATTTGGAAATGTAGTGTGAGAATAGTGATTCACCAGCTGCGTTGTTTGCTTTAGAGACCTGTAGGAGAGATTTGATGGAAGAGTGGAGATGTCTAGCAGATTTGTATGGTTGTAAGAGGTTATGAAGAGCAGGAGTTTCATCTGGGTGACAGAGGACTTTGTGAGCAAAGGTAAGTTAATTAAAGTGTATTAATTGTAGAAGTTCAAGCCAGTTTAGTTGTCTAAGTGATGTGCAGTGATGGGATCTATATGAAGCATCAGTTGGAAATCTGGCTATCTTATTGTAGCAAGATTCACGTTTGGCGAGGTCTGTTTTACAGAGGTTGATTAGTACTGGAGAAGCATATAAGAGAGTAGAAAGGAGGTGAGTTTGGGCGATAGTGGATTTAGTATTCTTGGTAAGGAATCTATTATTGCTATACAGGAGACTGAGTTTCTTGTGGACCTTTTTAATGGTGTGGATAATGTGTATATCACATTTCAGATTGTTGTCTATTTCTGCACCTAGCAGGTTTGTGTGGGTTGAAGGAGTAATGATGGTATTGATGTTTTCTGATATGATCCTAAAGGGTGAGGAGGAGGTGTTGTCTGGGGAAGAGAGGGTTTTGCCTGAATGAAAGAGGAGAACATTTGTTTTGTTTGGGTTAAGGATGAGGTGGGAGTTAGTGAGCCAATTTTCAGCCAATAGGAAGGATTCCTGGGTGTATTTGTGGAGAATTTGAAGACAGGAGGCTGAGCATATGAGGGTAGAATCATCATCATATTAGACTATGGTGACATGAGGTGTGGACGTATGGAGTTGATTGGTAAAGAAAGATAAAAGTAGGAGCCCCAGGATGGAACCATGTGGAACTCCTATGCCAATTGGAAGGAGGGGAGATAGTTGCTGCTGCCAGTGGGTGGCTTGTTGATGTCCTGTAAGGTAATTTTGGAACCAGGAGATGGAAGAGGTGGAGAGATTTAGGAAGAAGAGGATGTTGATACGTGTTGGGTGGTTAACCATATCAAAGGCCTTGGACAGGTCTAGGAAAATAGCAGATATGTATTGTCCGTTATTCCAATGATGGCTAACTGTGTTGGTAAAGGGCATCAGGGCTGTGGTAGTTCTCTGAGAGAGGCAGAAGCCATGTTGTGTATTTGTAAGAAGTTTTACTCTATGAAGGTATTCCATGAGTTATGTGTGGATGACTCTTTACAAAATTTTAGACAGGGGGATAAGATAGCAATGGGGCAGTAGTTAGTTAAGTCAGTGGAGTTACCTCCTTTGTGTAAGGGTATGATGTGAGAAATGTTCCAAGTAGTGGGGACCAGGGTCTCAGTGATAGATCTATTTAAGAGAATGGTTACAGGGTAGGCAATTCTTATAGCTGCAATTTGAAGGAATTCTACAGAGAGGTTGTCAGCTGCTGGGGAAGTTGGTTTGAGGTTTTTGAGTAGTATTTTGCTTGTGTAAACAGAGATTGGATGGAGTGAAAACTGGTTGGTGGAGGTATGGGTATGGGTGGTATTTTGGGTGTGACAGGAATTGGGTCATTATAGCAGGGCTGAGAGTTTGCAAGGGCTTGGATTGACTCAGTAAAGTAGCTATTAAACTGGGTTTCTACATTTTCTGTGTTATTGGGTGTTGATGAAGTGGGAGTAGCTGATTTACCAGGGTGTAGTGTGGTATTGATTGCAGCACAGAACCTTTGCGGATTGTTTTGGTGTTTTATTTGAATATTATGGTAGTAATTGGTTTTATCCTTTTTCACTAGTTTTTTTTTGCTTTGTTGCATAATTCAAAGGAAATTTGCTTTGTTAAGTGGGATTTATTTTTGTGAAATTGTACCCAAGCCTTATCTCATGGCTTGAGAAGAGATCTGCATTCTTTACTAAGCCAGGGAGAGTAGTTTGATTTACCTCTAATGGTTCTTGGTGGAGCGTGATGGTTGAGGAGGTTTAAGAAGGTGCGGTTGAAGGAGTTCACTGTCTGGCAGTTTCCCAGTTGCAGATTTTGAGGGAGAAAATAAAGTTATTGGAATTGAAATTCCTTTTGTCTCTAGTTTGATGAAAGGTAGTCTGGTGGGTTTGATGGGTTTTAGTGCAAATGAGAAAGGTGATGGTTATTGAGGCTGTCAGAGAAACATCCTGAATGGGACATTAGGGTTGGGTTGTTTACTAAGGTCCAGTCCAATATGGATTGTCAGTCGGAGGTTTTATCTATTCTAGTGGGAGACATGATTAGTTTTGTAAACCGTGTAGGTTAATATGTGATGTTGCATTAGAGGAGGACCATGTTGCCCAGTCAATGTTGAAATCACCTGCAAGGATTGTCTCTTGAGGAAGGGAGTTAGATGACTAGTGTAGTATGCATTCTAGTGTAGGAATATTGGTTCCTGGTGGACTGTATCTGCCAAGGATATTTATACTTTTATTTGGGGTTGATTTTAAGTCTAGCAAGTATTATTTCTGTGTTTTTAAAATCAGAGAGTTTTAAGTCCACTAGAGCAAGTGATAGGTGATTTTTGAATAGGATTGCTATACCTCCTCCTTTCTTAGTTAGCCTGTCTTTATGCAGTATGCTGTAGTCTGGTGCTGTAATTTCATTACTGCTAAGGTTAAGTTTTAGCCAGGTTTCTGTTAATATAACAATGTCTGGGAGTAGAGGAAGAGGGTGGCATGTAGATTATGAACTTTGTTAGTGATACTCCTGGAGTTAATATTAAGGAGGAGAAGGGATGATTTGTGTCTTTTCTGAAGTAGATCTGGGGTAAAAGAGATGGAGCTATGTGGAATGTTGTTTTGGAGGATGGGGCCTGGATTGGGGTGAATATCTCCAGAGCGGCTCATTTTGACAGCTAGATGTAATAGAAGTTTGGAGAATTTAATGTGGAGTCCAGCAGATGGTTGGGAGGAGGTGGCTTTTGATAGTGCAGATGGTAGTTTGAATCTATGGTAGACTATGTAGGTGGTATCGAAGAGAGCGGGGGCTATGCAAGAGTGTGATGAGTAATTGGGGTTAGGATTAGGTTAGGTTTTCCAGGGAAGGGGGGGTTTAAGATAGTGGTGGGGTGTCAATGGAGATGAGAGAATAAAGGGATATTAGTAGTATGGTGGTGGAGATATGAAGAGCTAAAGATGTTAGTGATTTGTTTGCTGTGAGTGTGGGGGGCATAATGTATGAGCTGTGTGCAGATATGGTGTTGTGGGTGTGGAAGGAAGAGAGTGTGATTGGTGTGTGGGTTGGTTGAGTGATGAGGAAATATGGATGGATGCACTGGAAGTGGTAGGAGGTATGGGATGAAATAGGATAGTTACGACTGGTTGTTAGTTGATATGGGCAGGGTTGTGGCTAGGTATAAGTTTACAGTTAGTGGGGGTGTGTGGGAAATGGTGGCAGGGTAGAGGAGAGGAGTGATCCTGTAGGGCAAATGGAGCAGTCAGAGCCAGGATGCAAAAACTGAGCGTCCAAAAAAACAATCAGTGACTTCAGCTAAGTGCAACACTACACGTAAAAATAGATGAAATGTTTGGTGTTTAGCTTTGACCCAAAACTCTGGGAAAAACAGAACTATGTGATTAATTTTGGGAAAGTCCAAAGTCCTGAAGGAGAAAGCTGGAAGTGTTACATCTGATTAATTAGATAGTGTAGGTAAGGAGAGAGGCAGTATCCTGCCACCTAATGGCAGGATAGTGTAAAAGAGAATGTAGACCTAAGGAGTGGACAAAGGAGGTGGTAGAAAATGGGGAGGTCGTTTGGGATTACAGTCCGTAGTAAGGCTACTAGCATTATTGACACAAATCATTTTTACAAGTACTTAAACAATTTAGGAATACATTATAGGATAAAGACACCTGCATGCTGACAAGCATGGCAGTCCCAGGTGGTCCATCCTTATGTGGTATTGAACGGCTTGGAAATGTAATAGTTGGATGGGGAAACAGCCGCATAGGAGTGGAATAGGTAGACTCGTGCAAGGTATAATATAAAAGAGAGGAAAAAGTGAGACTTGAAACAAATAGAGGCACAAGACTGATTAGGATAGGTGTGTAGACAAGCATATAGTATGGAAGTGGTGGAAAGAGACAGTGAAGTATGATAGGGGTGGATTTAGAGCAGGAAGGTGAAAAGATAAAGCAGACATACGAAATAGGGGTTAGTAAATAGGTAGCTGGAGAGTAACACTGTCAGGAAAGTAATATCATCATATGAGGTGCACATATAAAAGAAACAACAACATAAAAAATATCATCTTGCTGATTAACTGCACAGTTAACTATTACAAGGTACAGGTTTAGGCTATATACATAGATTATCGTGACTAAAAAGCACAGTCTATCTACATAACAGTTACAGACGGTACTGCTAAATAGAATGCGGCATACACTACTCAGGATTTCTTTGAGATCATTTTGGAGCCAGTGCAACTAGTATTGCTCTGTTGTTAGGCTAAATGTTGCAAGTAAGGGAAATGATCTTTTTAATCACCAATATGCTTTCTCAGGGTGTATGGTAAAGGGAATGCTAAGAGAACATGCAACGGCCGTTCCTAGTAGTGCTATATGCTATTTTAGTAAGTTCAGATGCGTTAAACAGCTCCCTACCAAAAGCCTAACAGTACTACATGATTCACTAAAAATGTGAAGTGGCAAGGCAGAAAAACAGTACAGACTCAACAGTTATTAGAACTAATGCAGGTAAATTTAGCAATGCTCTAAGGTAAAACATGCAGGTTTCTAGGCAGCCTGTTTCAATTAAGAAACCTCAACTCAAGTTAATGTACAGCAGAAATGGTTTGCAATCTCATACCCTGCAACCAATATCTAATAAGTTACAGAACAACAGAAATGGCATATAATCCTATACAATGCAAGCAATATCAAACTGACCTAAGGTATGGCAGAAATGGCTTGTAATCCCAAATATTGCAAACAATATCTAACTAACAGAAGTAAAAAAGTGATGAACACATACAGCATTAACAGCAACACCTGATAGCAGATAATAGCAAATATGTATGCATCAGTGAATGAGTAACAATGTATTCTTGCTGGAATATTCAACGTACAGCTATGTGCATGAGCAGCCTTACTGTGGGGTCAAATCGAGGAGCAAGGAGGCCAATTTAAAAATGGCACCACAGATAGCACCTCTTAGATAAAGACTTGGGGGAGGGAGGTGGCAAGGAGGGGCAGGGGACCAGAGGTAATGAATGGAGATAAGCTGCCCAGAGTGGGGGCAGGAGGAAATGAATGCAGGTAAGGGGAAGGGAAGTGGACAGCAGAGAATGAATGGAGGTAGGTGGAAAGGCAGTTGGAATGTGGAGCAAGGTTGGGAGGGTGGCCTAATGGTTAAGGTGTTTGCCTTACCAACACAAGGTGCAGGGTTTGAGTCTCACAAGGGATAATTGGTTAGGCTTAAAAAGGCTCACAAGGGCAGCTAGCTTAGTACTAACCTATGAATCTATGAGTGTTAAAAAAAAAAAATCACTGACTTCAGCTAAAGTGCAACACTTCACGTAAATGTAAGGGAAATGCTTGGTGTTTAGCTTTGGCCCAAAACTCTGGGAAAAACAGAACTACATGATTAATTTTGGGAAAGACCAAAGTCTTGCAGGAGAAAGCTGGAAGTGCTAGGTCTGATTAATTAGACAGTGTAGGTAAGGAGAGAATTCATGGAATTCATTGCCTGCTGCTATTTTGATAAAAGCATGTGTCATTCAACTTGCAAACTTTAGTAGATGGAGTTCTCTATTCTTTGCATTTCATATGTTATTTAGTGCTTACTTTGGAATACTCACCAAAATGTAGCATAGGCATTGTATCTTGGTACATTACTAGATTTATTTATTGTCAGTTTCTTCTGAGCTATGTATTTTGACAGTCTGGGTAGTTTGTCTCATTCTAAATGAGCATCAAAGCTTGTATAATGTGTCCTTTGGTACCTTTGTGTAAAAATAGTATTATATATATTTCTGTTCCTTTCACTTGACCTGTTCTTTTTTGTGCTGAGTTCTGCATTTCTAAAAAATAGCTGTAATATGTTGTTTCATTACTTATTAGTCCTACATGTTGAGATTCAATTTTGTCTACTGGCAGAGACTATAGAGCAAAATAACAGAACTGCCACTTTATCTGTGTTCTATCACATACCTGTCTATCATCACATTGCATGTCGAATAAAGAAAGCTAAATGCAATATTTTCTTTAGCACGTGATGTTGACTGACTGCTGTACTACTTTCTGACTGTTTCAGACAGTGGGCAGGATTCACGAAGGCTTACACGGAGTTTAAGAGTAGTGTAAGCCTCCGTGTAAGCCTCCCGATCCAGGAACAGCCCAAACCTCCGTGTAAGAGACTAGCTAAAACGTCTCTTACACGGACTGGGCGTGGAAATGCTCAATACCTCATTTGCAGCTGAAAGATATGCAAATGAGGTATTTGAGCGATCCAGGAAGCCCAAAGCAGTCCGTGTAACGGACATTTTAGCTGCAGAAATGTACTCAGCCGACAACTGAGTACATTTCTGCAAAATTTACAACGGAGCTATGTCAGCTCCAAATAAAGGTTGCATATGTGTCATCTAGCATATCAATGGCCAAATATGTGGCCATTGGCATTAAAAAGTGAGGCAAAATTATGTAAAATAAATTTTTTTTTTTCGGGGGATTTTGATGTTTAACTGCAGCGCACACCCGTGCAAACAGGGTGCGTTGCCTAAAAGTGAAAACCGAAGCTTATAAGCCCACAATTGTGGGTTTTATGTAGTACATGGAATGACAATGCAGGGACTAGCAGACCAAAAACAATATGGCCACTGTGTAGTGGTTGCCAAGGGGGGGAAGCTCAGTGTAAGAGATGTAACTAAACATTACTAGGCAATCCTATGTAAATGAGGGTTACAATACTGAATCACACTGCCACATAGCTAATGAGCACTTTTCGAGTAGTGTAAGAGTTACAGAAGGGGGAGGAATAGAGTAAGAGGTAGGTGACATCACGGGGGGGAATGATAGAAATAAATGTATCACATTGGAGAGCAGTGTAACGTGACAGATGACAGACAGACATCAGGGAGAGAGGTGTGTCCCAACAGAACACTAGGAAAGTCAAGAAATAGAGGGTGTACACTATCCCTACACTCAAACTTTCTTGATATATGTGCAAGTGCGCGTGTGCGCGCGTGTAAGGCAGGCTCACCATGCGCGAGCGTGTTGCAAACCGTTTAAAACGGTTTGCGCAGGCGTGCACATGTGTAAGGCAATGTAAACATCAGAAAGCCTGTTGCCTGATGTATAAGGCTGTGTGCGCGCGTTTTCCCATGAATCAGCCAAGTCCAAACCGTGTAAGTATGTGTGCGCACGTTTAAGTCACTGTGAGCGTGCTTCTGCTGGTGTGCACATTGCTCCCCCTGAGGAAACAGAGAGGAAAAAGGTAACAACCAGATTACAAGGAAGCTGTCACAGAATACTGCTGGAGTTAATTAGTGATAACAATTAGAAGCAGGCAATTACACAGGCAGACTAGAAGCCCAACCCAGCACTTAAAACACTGCAAACAGCAGTGCAGGGTGTTTCTCTCAAGAGATACTGCAAGAAAGGAGTAAGCTATCAGAGATGAAAACTGAAAAAGCTGAACTCAGAGCATAAATGCTAGGGGCTGCCATAGCTGTTATAATCAGGCATAGGCGAATTGCTGAGGGTGGTGACAATGCAGATGCTGACAGACAACCCAGAGTGAGGAGAAGGAGAAGAGTATACAGGCCCAGGGTTACCTACCATGGACTACATGAGCTGGAGATAGTAGAGCGCTACAGAGTGGACAGAGACATTCTGCAGCAAATTGTTGAGTTGTGCAGACCACGTCTCACACACAGAACCAACAGAGGGGACCCATCCCAGTGGAAACCAAGGTATGTGTTGGCCTAAGAATACTAGCAACAGGTACCTTCCAGAGACCAACTGGCGATATGATGGGGATATCACAGGCATCAGCCTCCAGGGTACTACACCAGTTCCTGGATGCCATGTCAGCACATGTCGGTGATCATGTATATTTCCCCAATGCTCGTGAGGTTGTGGCCAGCAATATGCGTCTCTTCCAGCAAATAGCGGGATACCCTGAGGTACTGGGTGCAATAGACTGCACGCACATACGCATCAAAGCACCAGCCTGTGAGCGGGGTAGAGCCTATATTAACCGCAAGGGATTCCCCTCCATCAACTGCCAGGTCGTGTGTGATGCCCAGGGCATAATAATAAATGTGTGTGCTGGCTGCCCTGGGAGCTACCACAATTCCCACATCTGGCATCTGATGCAGCTGTACCAATCATTTGCCAGTGGGAACTTCCCACACGGACACCTAGTGGGGGATGCAGGTTATGCACTTGAGCCGTTGCTGATGGCACCCATCAGAAATGCACACACACCTGAACAGGAACGCCATAATGAGGCACACGCACAAACACGTAATGTCATAGAGCGTGTGTTTGGGCTGCTCAAGTCACGGTTCCAGTGTCTGGACACATCTGGTGGAGCCTTGCAGTACACACCAACTACATGTACTCAAATGATCATGATTTGTGCTATGCTACATAATATGATCCTGCGGAAACAGCTGCAGCAGGACCAGCATAGGGCTGGGCCAAACATACCCCCACCATTGCCAAGGCCACCACAGGCAGAGGGTGACTCGGAGGAGGAACAACCTGACCTTGCCCCAGTAGGCAGAAGGAGGTGTGCCCAGTATGCCCTGGCCTTGGCAAAGAGGCAACGCATAGCACATACACTGGCTCAGTATGAACACTGGGACTGATACCCCCTCCGACTCACTCATATAGTAAAAGGGACACCTAACATGACACAACCTGCTTCCAAACATGTACAGGGAGTGTAATATGTGCATCCGACAGAGGCAGCCCTGCAGCACCACCTGAGGCATGAATGCCATGTGTTAAGTAATGTAACACCATGTACCATATGCACACCTGAGGATCATGACTAACATCCAGCCTCACCAATCATGAACCACAAAAACACAAACCCACCTTCATAGGTACCACAAGGGATAGGAACCTAGATGTAATGCTACCCAATGCCAGAAGTATAAACAGCAAGATGTGTGCAGTGTAAACGCACACAGTATAGAGAATATAGATATCAGTGCTGTAATAGAAAACTGGGTCAAAGCCCACATCAGCACCCTAACACTACCAGGTCACACCTCATACAGTGATGTACAGCTGCAAAACATGGAACAAGCTACAAAATGAGGGTGACTAGCAATAAATGTCATGGATAACCACACCCGCATGTTGGTACCACAACAAGAAGCAGCATGGATTAGCCATGGTCAAATACCAATGGCTAAAACTGCCTACCACTATATAGCTTGCTGCAGACCACTGTCCTAATAGCAGGAACTGCACCAGGCCTATGTTGGAATACATGAAGATATCAAGCCCCCCAAACCACATTATATTGCTTGACTGAAAATACCTACACATACACCATAGTTTCATAGTTTCATAGTTTACTACTAGGCTATCTGCCCTAGTGCATTTATAAGCCTAGCCATAGTGATGTGGCTATTGCCACCCCTTATAGTGGTAATAAGTGTACAGAATAGATTCCAAATATTGTGCCTCTGACTTAGTAGTGACACATTATGACCCCTTTACTTAATCAAATTAATTGACTGTGCCTCTGTCTAGTAGTGACACAGGGAGGACCCCTAGGGTAAACCTACGATATCACATCCACTTGTCCAGATTTCTCTTGAAGAGAGTCAGTGGGGGACTCTGTCTAACATGAACTGGGATTCTGTGCTAGAGTGTGAGAAGCCTCTGAGTTATGAATCTGTCCCTCCAGCATGTCCTATACATGTATGTGTTGAGGTTCAAATCTTTAGCTCTCATGGTTCTGGTGGATTTGGATTGCTTGCAGTGGAGCATGTCCATCAAATCCTGATTGGACATGGTCTTGTATGTCAGGCATAGGTCACCTGTAAGTAGGTGGCATGCTACTGAATAGAGCTGGATTTTCTTTAGTCTGGAAGCATATGACATGTGTTGTAGTCCCTTGATCCTCTTGATAAGGTACTTTTGGGGTCTCTCCAGCTGTTGCAAGTGCTGGGTGAGGTACATACCAAATGGGGCTTTGTATTCAATCATGGGCCTGATAAGGGAGAAGTATAGGGGTACAATGACCTCCTTTGATCTGGATGGAAAACCCTTCATGATAAGATGGGCAAGATAGAAAGTCTTTCTAACCACTTTGGCAACATGGGTGTCAGACGAGAGGTCACTATCTACATGGGTCCCCAGGTGTCTGATTTTTTTTCTGTGCTCAGTGGGTTGCTGTCTATGTGTTAATTTGTGGGTACTTTGTTCCTCCCAAAGGGGATGACTACACATCAGTTGCATTCAGTTTCAGGCCATGATTCCGGCACCAGCTATCTGTTTTTGTGAGGGCATTCTGTAGGATGTGTGTGCCGGCTGATGTATTCACTATGGTGCTGAGGTTGCAGTCATCTGCAAACTGTGTCAGCCACAACCCTCCTATGTTTGCTTTCACATCTGAAAAGTAAATGCCAAATAAGAAGGGTCCCAGGACAGATCCCTGTGGGACACCACTTGTGACTGGCTTTGAATCTGACAAGGCACCTGCAATGTCGACTTTATGGGTTCTGTTTTTTAGCCATTTTGCAACCTATCCTGTGACATATGGATTTATATTTCAGCTGTTGGGCTTGTCTATGAT
The DNA here is from genome assembly GCF_019279795.1 of Protopterus annectens. Classification (NCBI taxonomy): domain Eukaryota; kingdom Metazoa; phylum Chordata; order Ceratodontiformes; family Protopteridae; genus Protopterus; species Protopterus annectens. Next base: position 97,162,400 of record NC_056735.1, on the reverse strand, counting down.
GCCTGAGTGGGGTATTGTGTCAAAGGCCTTAGCCAAGTGCAGGTAGGCTGTGTGGACTGCTTAGCCCCCATCAATGGCCCTACTGACAGTTTCAAAATAGTCAACTAGGTTCAAAAGGCAGGATCTGCCCTTTACAAAGCTGAACTGGGTGGGATCAAGAGTCTGTAGGTCACCAATGTCTCTGTTTAAGAGCTCCATAACGACTCTTTCCACAGCTTTGCAGACAAGGCTGGTTAAGCTTGTGTGGTGGTAGTTCCCAGGGTCTGTGGAGGCATCTCCTTTGTGGAGTGGGACCACTGTTGCTGTACGCTAGTGTTCAGGTACATATCCTGTAGCAAGGCTAAGGTTAAATAGCATTTTTATATACGGGTTTAGTTCCTCTTGGAGTTCACGTAGCACGCAACTGGGGATACCATCAGGTCCCATTGATGCTGTGTTTTTGTCTTTGCTGAGTGCGGCTCTCACATGGACATCTGAGATGACAGTGAGGTTACATTCAGCTGTGATAACTATCGTCTTTTGGGGGTGAGGGAGGGAGAAAATTGCACTGAACCTGTCTGCCAGAATGTTGCCAATATCTGTTGGGTCACTGAAATTTATGTTGTTGTGTACCAACTCTGAGCATATCTGAGGGTTCCCACCCAGGTTTCTGACATAACTGAAGACAGCATTGTGGTTATCTTTATTGTCTTTGGTGATTTTTGTCTCAAAGTTGACCTTGGATGTCTTTATGAAAGAATGTAGCTTTTTACTAGTGCTGATCACAGCTGCCTTCCCTTTAGGAGATTTAGCTCTGTTTTGCATTAGTATCCTTCTTTTGTTATACAGTTCGTTTATGGCTGGGGTCCAAAAGACAGGCCACTTTCCCTTGGTGGAGACGGTCTTGGTTTTATTTGTGATTGCATGGTCCATGCTTTCTTGGAGATGTCCGTAGAAAGTGTTTGTGAAGGAGTCACCATTGTGTGTTGTGGTTTCCACTGGCCCAGTGGGCTTAAAGGATACCACCTCAGTCTGAAGAAGTGTAAAGTCAGCTTTTGAGAAGTTTGTCACTATACTCTTTGTATTATACTAGCACCGACACATTTGTAGAAAATTTCCCAGAATCCATCAAACAAAATGGACATGCAAAATGTAACACTTCCACAAGAGGGGTAAGCATACTGGATGTGATAATCAGAAATATGTGTACTGGATGTCAAGATGAGAAGTGTATCCCTCACTGGTAAGACCAGACCATAGAGTAATCACACTGTAGTTACACATCCCGACCCCAGTCTCTGGCCAGAATACCACAGTGAAACACATGTATAAAGCATAGCTTGCACCCCTACAAACCAATGTGGAATCCATGAAAGGCCCTGTGCAAGTCCAGAATATGGGACACACTGCAGAACATGTTATACAGGCATTCCATGAACACAGCCAAGAGTGCTTGGAGTCTGCAATCACAAATAACAACAAGACACAATGCCATACACCCATGCATCTGGCATGCTGGACTCCAGCAATTACTAAACCATTGAAGAGAATGAGGAAGCTACCACATGATAGATAAAACATAAAAAGTGAAGTAATCAGTGATCACTAGTATGGCAATAAAATGTGTCCACACATACAATCCACTAAGGCCAGACAAAACAAGTAGAATCTGTGAATCCAGAGGCAATGTGACACCTGTCCCAAGTACACACACAACAACAACTCACCCCAATAAATACAAATATATGTGATAGACGCAACCAGGTAGCCAAACCGGAGCCTGAGCACCCCCAAATCAGTACTGTCAAAACTAGTCGGGAGGAGAAGGTAACCACATACACCACAAACCCAGTCCCACATAGACCTACAACGGCTGTAAACCAAACACATAAACACAAAAACATTCCCAGAGGCCCTAATTACAAACACACAACACCAACACAAGCCTCCAAAGCAGACACCCAATAAAACAACCTCCAGACATAGCACATGTAACACATAGTACACAAAGCTGGTGTGCCAAACAGTCACAGGACAGAAGGAGAAACAACATGCCTGATACAGTTGTAATAGGTGACTCCATAGTGAGACATGCTGCTGTTCCAGGGATGGCTTGCACCTGTTACCCATTGGTGTCTGGATATTGCCTAAGGCTTTGCAACCTACAGAGATCCTTTTGTAGGCAAGGCCGAAAAGACTAACCCACCACCATAGAAAACAAAACTGGAAAGAAACAGAAGGGTAATGCTGATCAATGCCAGACGTGTAAACCTCAATATGCATGCTCCTGAGGCCCTCCTCAGTATGGAGAACATCAATGTCTGTCCAGTGATAGAAACCTGCTGCAAGCCTCGTGACAGCACACCAGCACTACCAGGTAGTACCACATATCATGTGTTATGGCCACAAAACCTGGAACAAAACATAAAAGGAGGGTGAGTATCCATATTCAGTACAGACACCTATACGTCCAGTTAACTGACAATGCTTACATCATTGCAGTCCACCCATGTGCAACTAACCATAGGCAAGACTGCTGTACAGTCTGTAGCATGCTACAGACCACACTCTCACACACAGGAACCCCACCCCGCTGTCCTGAAGACAGTGGACAGTATGAATGTACCACCAAATACAAAACAAGGTACACACAAATTACCACATAGGTGGTAAACCATTATGTATGGAAGGAGTAATCAGGGACCTAGTGACACAAGTGGACAGTAACCTGTTATGTGACAGTCACATTGTCAATCTGGCTAGGAAGACTGTCTATATTGGACACTGTATCATGAAAGGAGTCACATCTACGTCAACAAAGGTCATTGTGCCCCTATACTGTTCCCTTATCAGACCCATAATGTAGTACAATGCCTCATTTGGGATGTACATTACCTGGCACCTGCAGCAGTTAGAAAGACCTCAAAGGTACCTCACCAAGAGTTAGAAAGGGTCTCAAATATATGTCATATGCTGCCTGGCTGTAGACACCACAGCTGAATGCAGTCACATACTGCCTACACAGAGGCATTGTATGTCTGTTGTACAAGTCCATGTCCAACTCAGAAGTAATGGACATGCTCCACCCCAGAAAACTCAAAGCCATCAGAGCTGTGTGAGTCAGAGATGTCAGCCTCAACACATAATGAAATAGGATGTGCTGGAGGGACAGATACCTAACCCTGAGGCTCTCCACACCCTGGAACAGAATACCACTACATGTTAGGCAGAGCCCCTCGCTGACACTCTTCAACAGGAAGTTGGCAAAATGGATGGATAATTGTAGATGTACACTGGGGGTCTTTACTGTGTCATGTCCAGACAGAGGCACAGTTAAGTAAATCATAAATGGCCATAATATTCACATAGCAAGGGGTGGCAAAAGCCACACACACTGTGGCTAGGCTTACAAATGCCCTAGGGTGGATAGCCTAGTATGAACCTATGAACCTATTATGATACAAATTGTACAGGACACTAAGGAAAATCCCAAGGCTGCTGCAACTGATGGTAGGAAGCGTGTTGTGAATTCCCAGATATGCTCTGGATCACACAAATATTACAAACAACATACCAAACACACACATGTATTGCCAACATACATCCTGACAGGTGCAGTGCAAACCCCCCCCCCCCATAATGCAAAATATCTTTCCCAGCAGACTGCTGCCTCCATGACATTATGTCAGCCTTACCACAGGATATGTACCCAAAGAGCAGTGTATAACAACAGTGGTCATTCTCAAGAAAGGTGTCACCTGAATGGATACTAAAAACAACCACCACAGAATCCTGAGAAGCTTGGTCTGCACAGCTATGGAAAGGATCAGCATGTACCGCAGACATAAAGATATTGGGGATCTATTGACACCTGACCCTACCCAGTGTGGGTTTATTAAGTGCAGACCCTGCCCCTAAACATGTGTGACTCAGTTGAAACAATAATTGAGGTCACTGATGAGGGCAATGTGGTCCACACAGCATAGCTGGACCTTGCAAAGCCTTCCATACAATACCCTACGTGTTCAATATAGATATGCTCACCAGCTTATATATACACCCCTATGTCACTAGAGGAGTTGCAAACCAGACCAACGACAGAACTGACATGGTCAGACATGCTGCAGCCATGTCAGACTACAAACCACATATAACAGGTATCCCACAAAGCTTGGTCCTGGGGCCTTCCCCGTCTGGTATATATGCCCCATAGGTACAGGCCAACATGTAAGGACTGTGCCTGAACATGTTTGCAGAGGACTACAAACTGCCCACCATATCTGACACTCCAGCTGACACAAGCATCCCACAAAAGGGCCACATAAAAACAGACAACTGGTGCCATAGCCATGTCAGCAAGTTAAAAGGAGAAAACTGTATAGTCAACCTCTGTGGATATACAGTAAGTGACCACCAATTACCACATAGGTGTTAACCCATTACATACTTAACATGTAATGACAGACCTGGGTACACAAGGTGATAGATATCCTGCATTGGACAAACATGTGGCTGTAGTGTTAACAGAAACAATCCATATACCAACCTAATCATGAAGGTTATGACATCTAGATAAGGGGAGGTCATTGTGGTTCTGCAGTTATCCTTCATCAGCATTACAGTTGACTACAACAGCCCCTGTGGGGTGTACCTCAGCAGACACCTCCATCAACTGTAAAGTCCACAACAGTACCTCACCAGGAGTATCAAAGAGCTTGAACAGATGTAATGTGTTGCCTGATTAAACAGAGTGCAACTCCACACACTGCCATGCTGGCTACCCAGATGCAAGCTGTGCCAGATGTAGAAAGCCATGTCCAAGCTGGAATCAGTGAACATGCTGCACCTTGTACAATCTGAATGGCAGTGAGCTATGCACATGAGGGACCTGAACCCCATCACTGACATACATAGGACAAGCTGTACTGCATTATCCATAACACAGAAGCCACCCCCACGCATGAGTAAACTACCAGTACAGGTTATCCATCGAGTTACTCATTGATTCTCCTCAACAGGAATCTTAATGAGTGGATGGGAGATGGTAGGTTTACCCTGGGTATCACTGTTATGTCACGGGTAGACAGAGGCACAGTATACTAAACATGACATATGTCATGGCAAACTACACTTACAATGTGTTGAAGGACAAACACACTCTCTGACTAGCATTAGAAATGACCTAGGGCACATCGGTAGTGTTTGCCAATGTACACCTATGTTGTGGAATACACTAATGATGTTGGACGAGGCTGTTGTAAGTAGTTAATATCTGAACATAATGCAACATGGTCAGATGTGCACAACTGGACCCTAACCAGGCTGTTGTGCTCACTATGGAAATGTAAAGCAGTGATAGGACTAAAGCCCAGGATACTGTCCACCACAGTGAAAGTACTGAACCACTACACTATACAGTACTACAGTGTTAGGTCAGTATGAACAGATGTTGACAATTGTATGCAAAGTATCCCATGCGAACCCTGCAGGCACAGTATAATCCCTGTTGTGTTCACACAGAAAGCATTTGGACAGTAACTACACAACATGACACAGAACACACAACCATAAACAGGAGATATTTGTTGAAGTTCACACTCATCCACAAATGTGATGGGCTGCAGAGTTCAACATATGGAAAGCTCAAACTGGGCATGCTCACACACTTTGATAAATGAGACATCTTTCACATAACATGCCATGGGAAGGCTGAACTGGGCATGCTCACACACTTAGTCCAAATATCAGTTTAGGATTTTGCCACATATATCTGGTATATGTACGTGTTATTCCAGTAACCAACAACATTATAGCAATCTGACCAGTGCTCACACTTAAATGACTACAGAGACATACATGATATAGTGGATTTCCCCCATATGCAAACATCTTCCACAGATACACAAGTTGTTCATACAAACAGGAAATGTTATGGCAATAAAGACCTGCAAACACTGCTATCAGCACCAAATAATGTGCATCTGACAGTTAAACATATGGGTGTAGAGGTCAACACTAGGCTGTTTGCCCTAGGGAATGACAGCTTATCCAGAGTGAGTGTGTCTGGGTGATTGTGGTTGGTCTGTGTGCAAGTCTGTGTGAGGGAAATGTTCCTTTTAGCAACTGGGAAAACACACCACAGGATGCTCATTCCCCTTTCTAAACACTGATGATGTCAGCACCCTATAAGTATATCAGGAGAAAGGAAATCTCCCAATAATCCGAATAGCGCGCTCTGCTAATGCGTCCGTCTCTAGTATCATAACATAGTTAGGTAGGGGTTTGAATCCAGCAAGTGGGTGTGTATGAAAGAGATATCCCTTTTGGCAGCTGTGAAAACACACCACAGGATGCCCATTCCCCTTTCTAAACACTGATGATGTCAGCACCCTATAAGTATATCAGGAGAAAGTAAATCTCCCAGTAATCCGAATAGCGCGCTCTGCAAATGCGTCCGTCTCTAGTGTCATAACATAGTTAGGTAGGGGTTTAAATCTAGCAAGTGTGTGTATGAAAAGAGCATCCCTTTTGGCAACTGTGAAAACACACCACAGGATGCCCATTCCCCTTTCTAAACACCGATGATGTCAGCACCCTATAAGTATATCAGGAGAAAAACAATCTCCCAGTAATGCAAATAGCGCACTCTGCTAATGCGTCCATCTCTAATGTCATAACATAGTTAGGTAGGGGTTTGAATCCAACAAATGGCAAGTGTGTGTGAAGGGGTGTAAGTTTGTATGAAAAGAGCATCCCTTCTGGCAACTGGGAAAACACACTACAGGATGCACATACCCCTTTCTAAACAATATCACAATTATTTATGGCATTTGATTCCAGACATGTAACGTGTGTTTTGCTCACACAGAATGCCCATGTGTGCGGGTTGTTTCTCACAATAATGCATGACATCGATTAAACCAGTTATGGCAATGCACACATGATGTATGTGTGTGCCAAATACACATATGTACCTGTGACCTTCAATAGTTACCATGTGTGATGCCTGCCACATGTGAATACATGGTATTTGCACAGGGTAACATTATGACTGTGGTCTTCTGTGCAGGTGCTGCATGTGGGATGTGTATATACAGTATGAGATGTAGATGCTATCAACCTAGTAGTGAGGGATACACACCTGGTCTGGGGCATATAGTCTACATGTTGTTGATGAACAGGTGCTGCATGTTTCCACCTGTTGTGGGAGTGGTAAGAAGTTGTTCCATAGCAATGCAGTGACTGCATGCTACGAACCTGTCAGCTAGGGTGTTGTAGCTACAGTAATTCATTACCATTCAGTAATATGTCAGCATTCCTGGTGAGGGTATGATGCCAACCAAGGTCAGGGTTCTACCAGCCTGTGCCACTTGCTCAGTGATCCCTTCCATGTTCCCTATCATGTATTCCAGTGAGTGACATCACACGTCAGCTGTAGTGGCATGGACAATGACTGAGTCATATGTGTCCATGCATCTGACTGACCTGTATGCTTGTGTTATGTGGTGGATCATAGTGCCCCATGAGCATATCACTGTGACCTTCACCTTGTCCAGCCTGGTGAGCATGACCTCACTGTACCGGACAATAAAAGTACCTAACACAACTGCAGCAGGAGTGTTGTATAGCTGTAAAGATTGTGCTTGTTTGGCACACAGGATTTGTGTGCTATGTGTTATGTGTGTTGTGTTCAGGCCTAATGTATGCCTGTGTGCCAGCTGCAGAGGTGTCTGCCACTGAGGCAGGATGCCATTCTTAGGCTCCACGAATGGCCCGGTGTGTTCCCGTTCTTGTATTGCTGTCAGTGTAGGTCTACATCAGACTGGTATTGCAGTCACTGAGTATTTCATGCCACCTGACAGGTTATGCCAGTACTGGGTTCAGAGTGCTTAGTCCACAGTTTGGCTATGTGTTTCCATCTCATACATGTGTTGTACATCCATGGGTAGGGGATAGGGTTGACTGTGTACATGTGGCAGCTGTGACATTACTACATGACTCACATATTCCACAGCTGTACCATAGAGGTGACTGACAACTGACCTTTGCACATGCTACCATAGTATTGAGATTGCATTGGTGATTAACAGCACATAGGGCCAATGGTGAACAAGATACATAGGTTCATAGGTTCATACTAGGCTATCTGCCCTAGGGCATTTATAAACCTAGCCAGAATGTGTGTGGCTTTCACCATGCATTGTAAATCTATCTTGCTATGTCCTTTTCCAAGGTTAGTATACTGTGCCTCTGTCTAACAGTGACACATAAGTGATACCCAGGGTAAACCTACAATGTCCCATCCAGTCATTAATATTCCTCTTGAAGACAGTCACTGAGTGACTCTGCCTAACCTGTATTGGGATAATACTCCAGAGTGAAGGGAGCCTCTGAGTTATGAATGTGTTCCTCCAGCATGTCCTATGTATATCACTCCTGAGGTTCAAGTCTTTCCAGCGTGTAGCTTGATGGGATTTGGATATTCTGAGGCGCAGCATGACCATTAAGTCAGGGTTTGACATGGCTTTATATGTCAGGCACAGATTGCCTATGAAGAGGCAGTATGCCACTGAGTAGAGCTGCTGTTTCTTTAACCAGTCAGTATGTGGCATATGTTTGAGCCCTTTGATCCTCTTGTTGAGGTACATTTGTGGTCTTTCCAGTTGCTGCAGGTGTCTGGTAAGGTGCATGCCGACAGCGGCATTGTAGTCAATTATGGGCATGATGAGGGATGAGTAAAGAGGCACAATGTCCTCCCCTGATCTACATGTGAATCCCTTCATGATGAGGTGGCCTATATAAAATGTTTTTCTAACCACTTTGGCCATGTGGTTGTCAAATGAGAGAATGCTATCAACTTGTGTGCCCCAAGGTCCATAATTCCTTCTTCTGTACTTAATGGATTAACACATATGTGGTACTTTGTGGTCACTTTGTTTTTGCCAAAGGGGATGACTATACACTTTTTGGCATTCAGCTTGAGGCCATGGCTGTGGCACAAGTCGTCTGTTTCTAAGAGGCCCTTTTGGAGGATGCGTGTGTTGGCCGGAGAGTTGATTATGGCGTCCAGTTTGCAGTCGTCTGCGACTTGCTCAGCCACAGTCCTTCCATGTTAGCCTGTACCTCTGATAAATATATACTGAACAAGACAGATCCCAGGGCTGAGCCTTGTGGGACACCACTTGTAACTGGTTTTGAGGCTGACATGGCTCCAGCAATTCTAACCATGTGTGTTCTGTCCTTGAGCCACTGTGCAATATATGTAGTCACATAGGGGTTAATATGTACACTGGTGAGCTTCCCTAGAATGCACAAGTGGGGTATTGTATCAAAGGCTTATGCTAGGTCCAGGTAGGCTGTGTAGACCACCTTCACCTTGGCAGTGGCCTTGGTGACTGTTTCAAAGAAATCAAACAGGTTTGAGAGGCAGGATCTGCCATTAACAAAGCCAAACTGTGTATGATGCAGTGTCTGTAGGTCCCCAATATCGATATTTATGAGGTTCATGATGATCCTTGCCATAGCTTTGCAGACCAAGCTATTCAGACTTATGGGGCGATAGTGTCCAGGATCCGTTAAGGCACCACCTAAATGTAGAGGGACCACTGTTGCTGTACGCCACTCTTTGGCCACATATCGTGTAGTAAGGCTGGGATTGAACAGTAGTGTTATGTCTGGGTGTGGCTCTTCTTGGAGTTCATGTAGGACACAGCCTGGGACACTGTCTGGTCCCATTGATGCAGTATTTATTGCTTTGGAGAGGGCAGCTCTAACCTGAGCATCTGAGATGTCGGGGGGGGGGCAGCACTCTGCTGGGAGAAATATTTGCCCTTTTGGTGTGGAGGGGGGAAGAAGTTAGCAGTGAACCTGTCCACTAGGATGTTGGCAATGTCTGTGTGTTTGGTATTTCTTTTGACATCTTGGACTACCTCTGAGCATATCTGGGAATTACCACCCAGGTTCCTAACATAACTAAAGAAAGCCTTGTGATTATCCCCAGTGTCTTGTGGAATCTTCTCTCAAAGATGGCCTTAGACAATCTTATGAGTGCCCGTAGTTTTCTTCTAATACTCATCAGTGATGTCTTCACATTTTGGGAGTTTGTTGTATCATTTAGTAGCTTCATCCTTCTATTGTATAGTTTGTTTATGGCTGGTGTCCACCACACAGGACGTCTGCCTTTGGAGGATTGGGTCTTGCTTTTATTTGGGATTGCATGATCCATGCATTCCTGAAGGTGTCCATAGAATGCCTTTATACAGGTATCTGCAGTCTGGTCCATATTTTCAACAGGCCTGGGGGCTTTGAAGGTTTCCACATCATTTATGAGGAGAGTGAACATGCTTTACATGAGTTGTTGACTGTATTCTTCTGTGCAGGGGGTGGCCTTGGGATGTGAATATCCAGTGAGATTAGTTTATGGTCTGATCTTACCAGTGAGGGATACACTTCTGGTCTGGAGCATAGAGTCCCCATGTTGGTGATGATCAGGTTCAGTATGTTTTCCCCTCTTGTGAGTGGTAACAAGTTGTTCCATAGCATTTTGGTATATAAATTCCAGTAATCTTTGGGCTAGGGTGTTGGAGCTACAGTCATGCTCCCAGTCTATGTTTGGGTAGTTTAACTCACCCAATATAATGGTGTATGGACAGACCTACATATTTCCAACTGTTTTCAGGAAGGCCAAGTGCGGTTCTTGTGTTTGTGAGGGTGGTCTGTAGCAGGCTATAACCTGGAAGGCAGTTTTACCCATTGTTACTTGCATATAGATAGTCTCTGATGTTTGGTGCTTTGCCACCAACCTGGAGGTGTGGGTATCTTGGATGAATATCAATACACCCCCTCCTTTTGTGGTTTTGTGCAAGTTTTGGGCCTGAAAAGCATGGTATGAGGTATAACTTGGTAGTGCTGGGGTGCTGTTGGTAGCCCTGAATCCGGTAGCTGTTACTGCACAGATAGCGATGTTCTCCATGCTGAGGAATGTTTCGAGTGTATGCATCATCAGGTTTAGAGTCCTGCAGTGGCATATATGACTGCTCACATGGACAGATGCCAGGTAAGTTATATGCAAAGTGTCACAGGCAACGTACATGTGAACAGGAGAAACAGTGACATTCTGTCAAGTGAGACATGAACATACATATAGTAAGCTATGCAGATGGCACTAGGAGCCCACAGAAGCTGTGTAACTCTGCATGGCAGGTCGGATCAGTACTCCAGGGTAACTGCAAGGAAACATGCATGCAAACATAGCTACTGTAAGCAGGGCTGCATGTAGTCCATTGTACAACAAACAAGCTGTACCACTTTCAGTAGGTAACACTGCAAATGCTCACCAGCTGACATATGAATACCTATGTCACCAAAGGTGATACTTACCAGACCACGGACAGAAATGACATGGCCAGACACGCTGCATCCCACATGAACACATATCACAAGCAACACAGACCTCACAAAGTCAGTGTTCTTAACAGGCACAGCCCATAAGACCAAGCACAATGTGTGACACACCTATAATAGGTGATGCCATAGTCAGACACACTGATGTCCCACTCTCCAGACTGAGCAAGGTGAGGGTCACATTTAGCTACCTGTCAGGTGATAGAATGTGCCACATAACACAAGCACTCAGGTCACTCCACAGCAAGTACAAGTATGAGGCAGTCATTGTCCATGCTGGTGTGAACAACCTGAGACGTACCTCCCTGGACCACATGAAAAGAGACACAGAGGAGCTCTTACATCACCCTCTCAAACGCAGGAATCCCACACAGCCTACATGAAGACACAGGAGAGTATAGATTTCTCTGCAAACACCATCATACTGGGTGACTTCAACTACCCAAACATAGACTGTGAACATTACTCAAGCCACAATACCCAAGCTCTAGGGTTCCCATAGTTCAGAAACTCTTTAGCTATGGAACAAGTAGTCAACATTCCCACAAGAGGGGAAAATATACTAGACCTGATCATCGCAAACATGAGTACAAAATGCTCACCACTTGAAGTATATCCCTCATTGTTGCAATCGAACCATATACTAATCACACTGGAGTACTGGATCCCCCACATATGCAAACCTCAAACACATCTATGTGTGTGCGGGAAATGCCCCTATTAGCAACTGTGAAAGTACACTACAGGATGCAGATTCCCCTTTTGAAACACTGATGATGTCAGCACTCTATAACTATATTACCTGAATTAAAGCTCCCCACTAATTTGTATAGCACGCTCTGCTAATGCGTCTGTCTCTAGTGTCATAACATAGTTAGGTAGGGGTTTGATCCTTGCAAAGGGTTTGTGTGTGTGCATAATGCTGTGAGGGAAAAGTGCCTTTTGCCAACTGGGAGAACACACTACAAGGTTCACATCCCTCTTCCTAAACACAGATGATGTCAGCACCCTCTAAGTACAGCATTAGAAAGGATCTCTTCCCCCTAATGCAAATAGCGCACTCTGCTAATGTGTCTGTCTCTAGTGTCATAACACAGTTAGGGAAGGGCTTGAATCTTGCAAATGAAAAGTATGTCTTTTAGTGTGAGTGGGGTTAGTGTGTGTGCACAATGCTGGGGGTGGGATGTGGCTTTTGCCAAATGGGGCTACGCACTGCAGGGTGCACATTTCCCTTAACAAACAGTGATGTTGACAGCACCCTATACAAACAACATGACAACAGACAACTGCCAGTACTCAGTATAGTGCTACATGCTACTGTAACACACACATGTACCAGAACATACCTAGATAGTGTTTTGAAACCTGAATGTGGCAAGTGTGTGGATGTGGGATGTTTCTGTGTGTGCATTTCCGTATGGAAAACATGTTGGATGTGGCAATCAGGGAACCACAGTATCTGATGCACATTACACTTTTAAACTAATGAGGTTGCCTGCACCCTGTGAGTACAGGTAGAGAAGAGGAAATCGGTAGTAATCCAAATAGTGCACTTTTCAAATGTGTACCTGTCATGTGTCGACAGCTACTCATGTAGGGTAATAAATAATGGAAATAGCAGGTGAGCATGTGTATGTGTGGGGGTAGCAGGGTGTGTGTAAATGCATGTGTGACAGAACAGATACATACAGCTGAATCTACAATACAGCACATGATGCACATTCCCATAGTCAATGGTAGCATGTGATGGTGTGCAGCTGGTACACTTTGGTAAGTAGTATGGGTGCAGATAACAATTCAGGACATTCATACAGTTACTGCAGCAGGAATGCTGGGATATACACACAATCATAGTGGAACAGTGAACAGTTACCAACATGTTACTACTTATACACATCTATGTAGTCACCCTGTGCATCAGCAACATGTTTACTTTTTCCTGCACTGATGTTGTAGTATGCAGGAGGTGGCACAGTGTCATCATATGCACAGGGTGTGGGTTAGGTATGCCCAAGCCAGCCACTGGTACCACCAATTGACATGTGTGTGTATGTGTGTTTGTGAGGGGAGCAGTACAGGGTGGACCAGTGTTGGTGCAGTGTGTGTGTGTATGTGTTTGCCCTAGGTGTTAAATTTCTGCATGTGTGTAAGCACGCACAGTCCCACATAATGGCTGCCATGTACAGGGTTTTGTGGACAGCCACAGACTGCACCTGTCAGGTCATCCAGATCAGTGTCTGTGGGCACGGACACGGTACCTGTGCCTGGCAGGGGTGCTACGGACCGTATCCGGTACTAACCCAGACTGGGTACTGTCATCGGAAGTGGGTGTGTGTTGACTGGACACAGTTCCCTGTTGGGACTGTCCAGAGCCACGTGCACGTGGTCTCCTAGGGTGTCCTGATGACAGCACTAACCCAGCATTGCTGGGGCTGCTGCTGGCACTTGAGGTGCATGAGTGGGCCTGTTGTCGTCCGCGGCGACTGGCAGCTGGTACTGTTGCCAGCATACGGCCATGTCGATGCCGCAAACGCACACCATCGCCCTGGCCCATGGACATCTGGTTGTGGAGCAGCTGTTGTATGTCCCCACAATGTCTGTCAACGACATCTGTGAAATTACAAATAGCATTCGCAATGTCACGCATGCCATCTGTCATGGCTGTGCGACATGCTGTCAGTTCCCTCAGACCCTGTCTGGTGTACCTTTCCATACGCGCCTGTGCCTGCATAACAGTCCAAAACATAGTGGAGGTTGACATACCTCCTTGGGCATGTCGGCCAGAGGCAGTACGGCCACGGATGCCCCCACGAGAACCCATGGGCGACTGTCTGCATCGTACTATGGGAGGACCCTGCTCATGGCTGCTTTGTGGGGATGCATGTACCACAGGTACCACATTACCCTGATCTATGCCCAATGCATACTGTCCATCACCTAGGGACAATGGTGACAAAGGATGTAACGGCAGGATGACTGTGCGCATTGAAGGGGTTGACAGCTGTGTACTGTCAATTGGCTGACCAATGGCGGACCCAGACACACCTTCCTGCACCATTATAGACATTTCCTCATCATCAGTACCTGGGGCACAAGATTCAGGTTCCCTGCTGCAGGTCACCAGAGCAGCACCAGAACCTACGGGAGGAAAACAGGGAACACAGATTACAGTCTCAAGACATATTTTACGGTGATGCACTTCAATACAAATGCACACATTCAGAAATGGACACATGCACTCATGGACACACACACACACATGCACACATGGGCACAGGCACATTTGCACACATGCACACCCTACAGTACACACACAAACATCAGTACTGAGTTACACTACTCTTACTAGTATTAACTTGAGTATTGCAGGCATTATTAAACACACTCACCAGCATGTATACTACTGAGTTACACTACTCTTACTAATATTATAAATAGTTTTTCAGGTAATGATAAACACACTCACCAGCATGTATGGCCTGCCTCATTGCTAGATGGGAGGGACCTGGAAATATGAAGAAAGTAATGTCAGTGGGCACAAGTGTGCCATTGTTTTTGCATATGATACAGTACAGTAGTACACCAGTTCCCTTATACACATCAGCTGCTCATAATGCCAGTATCACACACGCGCAATTACATATCATGATGACAGATACATACCACGTGCACACCTTATGCATGCATGAAGTAACATTGTACAGAACAGTCATATGTACATATGGCATCTTACCTGCACGCTCAGTGTCTTGCTGCTGTGTGGATCCAACCTCCATCATGATGCCAGTCTGATGCTGTTGTTGTTCTGGGGCTGGATCCACGACACTTAGCAGTAGCCCCTCCTGTCTGGTGAGGGGGGATGTGTGGCCACCCCCCCACCTGTGGCAACCTGTTGCCTGCGGATATCTGCAGCACGCTGGTGGACATTTCTAATCAAATCACTGCAGTGATGTCTCACCTGCTCATATGTCCTATCATGCATGCCAACATCATTTATCCTGCTGACAAGGTTTTGCCACAGTGCAGACCTCTCCTGCTGATTCTGGGTGGTGCGTGAAAACAGGATGTCATAGTCACGCACCAGGCTCTAGTGGATCACTTCGTCCTCTGCAGCAGAGTATGCAGGGTTCCTTTTTGGAGCCATATCTGCCTGGAAAAGTACACAAACAGGATATCAGCAGAGTATGTCAGCAATATATGGTACACATTCTATACATGAAGTATTAAATTGTAGTTATTACTGCTTGGTTGTAACTTGATTAAAGTGTAGCTATCATTCTAAGTCTTTTGGATTAAGCACTTGGCCTTCAGACCAGTTGTTTTACATTAGGAAGGTTTGTGGCAAGCACTGTGGTGGCAGGACAGGTAGCTTTCATCCTTCTAAGTTGGGAACTGCTGATTGAGAGCCCAGTGTCCAAGTGTATTAGTTCTGGTATAAGCAGTTGGCCTTCAGGCCAGTTATTTAACATTAACAAGGTTTATGGTCTGCACTCTTGTGTGAGAATAGGCTGTACTCTGCCATTCATAGCTGGGAACTTCTGGTTTAAGGTTTATAGTGCCTGCATATTTGAACTGTATCTTACTGACATTGGTACACCTTGTTTGCTGTAGCATACACTACATCCAAGCCTCCTGAATCTAGCTTTGTTTATATGCTTGTTATTTGTTAGCTTGTTATTTCACTGGTACGCTAATTCCACATAATACACAGCTTCTCAGCACTTCTGTGAATCACTACTGATATCTGCATTGCTTACTGCACTTATTTCCTTGTTACACTTGAAAGAAAGTGACTGCTTGTCGTTTTTGCATTTAGCTAATTGTAACACATTGCACTTAAGTTACCTGGCACTTGCTCACTGAAGCTATTATATCAGTCAGCAGTAGAAATTAATATCAGTACACCCTCACTCCCCATTGGACCTTGTTTTCAATTATTACGGAATTCACAATAGTATTCTAGCATGTCCAAAGGTCAGTTGTCAATCTCCTCTCCAGTCCAGCTGGTGAGTGTGGTAATCCAGAGGCAATGTTATAACAGCCTCATGTACACAGACAACCCCCTCCTCCTAACAACAAATTCAAACACATGTGAGTGATGCAACCATATACCAAACTGGAGGCTAGGCTCTCTCTACTCAATACTGCCATAACCAATCAGGAGGAGAAGGAAACCACACTCACTACAATTCCAGTCTCACACAGACCTACCATGACAGCAAAACAAACACATAATCACACAAAAACATACTCGGAGGCTCAAAATAAAGATCTGCCTAAGCAGCAGAGACCTCCAAAGCAGACACCCAAGCAACCGCTACCCCAAAACAAAACACATGCAACACATATCTCACAAAGCCAATGTGCTGAACACTCAAATCCCTTAACAGTAAACAACACACCTCATACACTTGTAATAGGTGACTCTATCATCAGGCACACTGACGTCACGTTCACCAGGCTGAACGAGGAGAGGGTCACAGTGAGCAGCCTGTCGGGCACTATGACCCGCCACATAACACAAGCACTCAAGTCAGTCCAAGGCAAGTACAAATATGACTCACTCATTGTCCATGCTGGTGTGAATGACCTGACACATACCTCCCTGGACTACATGAAAAGAGGCAGAAAGGAGCTCTCTGAGCATGTAGCCCAAGACAGTATGACCCTGACCTTGAGTAGCATCTTACCCTCACCAAGAATGATGCCACAATATCAAGGCAAGATGATCACTTTCAACAATTGACTGAAGTACTGGTGTCATTCAAAGGTGATCCAATGCCTGTCAGCTTGGGATGATATGCTGTACAAGCCACGATGCTTTGCTAGGGACAGATTGCACCTGTCACAGCTGGACTTTTGGATTTTGGCAAAGGCTCTTGCTACACCCATAGTGCCTTTATTAGGCAAAGCTCATAAGGCAAACCCACATCCATAGGTATCACAAAGGATGAGGAACTAAGAGTAATGCTACTCAATGCCAGAAGTCTAAACCTCAAGATACACGCACTCAAAACTCTACTTAGCATTATGGACATCGATATCTGTGCAGTAACAGAAACCTGGTTCAGGTTTTCCAAGAGCACACCAGCACTACCAGGTTATACCTGTTACCATTCTTGTCGGCCCCAACACTTGGACCAAACAACAAAAGGAGGGGGAGTAACAATATTCATCAAAGATACCCACACCTCCACATTGGTGGCAAAGTACCACATAGGTGTTAAGCCATTAAGTACAGAAGAAGTAATTGGGGACCTGGGGAACAAACTTGATAGCAATCTGTCATTTGACAACCACGTGGCCAAAGTGGATTGAAAACATGTTATATAGCCCAGCTAATCATGAAGGGATTCACATGTACATCAGGGGAGGTCATCGTGCCTCTTTACTCATCCATCATCAGGCCTATAATTGAGTACAATGCCCCTTTTGAGATGTACCTAACCAGACACCTACAGCAACTGGAAAAACCCCAACAGTACCTCATCAAGAGGATCAAAGGGCTCAAACAGATGCCATATGCTGCCCGGTTAAAGAGAATCCAGCTGGACTCAGTGGCATACTGCCTGTTCAGAGGCAATCTGTGCCTGACGTATACAGCCATGTCCAACCCAGAAGTAATGGACATGCTGCACCTCAGGAAATCAAAATCCCATACAGCCACACGCTCAAGAGACCTGAACCTTAGCACTGAAATAAATAGGACATGCTGGAGGGACAGATTCATAACCCAGAGGCTCCCTTCACTCTGTAATGAACTCACAGTACAGGTTAGGCAGAGTCCCTCATTGACTCTCTTCCATAGGAATCTGGATGAGTGGATGAGAGATCATAATTGTACCACGGGTATCACGTCTATGTCACTGTTAGACAGAGGCACAGTATACTAACCTCAGAAAAGGGCATAGCAAATTAATTTTAATTGGGTGGCAAAAGACAAACACATTCTGGCTAGGCTTATCAATGCCCTAGGGCAAATAGCCTAGTATGAACCTATGAACCTATGTGTACTGCTATACTACTTCTGCCATATGTTGCATGTGTGTGTGTTGTGGGGGATGCGCAGGTAATGGCCAGATATTTCTGCACAGGCAACACTTCCGAAACACTCTGGGTGTTCATCCCAACATACTGTATGTGTGTTGCCATCCAACACTGTGATGTGGACACACATTACTCAGCCTGGATATACATATCCCAACAACACCACAAGCACAGTACACTACCTTGCTATGTATGTATGTAATTACACAGTTATTCACTAGTTAGGACTGTGATACTATCCATGCAGCCCACTGGGCCAGTGGAAGCCACAGCACACACTGCTGGCCCCTTTGCAAAAGCTTACCACAGACATCCCACATAATGCATGTAATGTGCACACACATATCTAACCCAGACCGTATGCACACCACTTATTTATCCTGTCCAGTGGACTACAGATACAGGCACATTGTATAACAATAGCAGGAGGTGACTGCAGCACAGAACAGATTCACATGAAGGCAAGGCATCTGTGGTCAGCAGTGGTAAGATGCTTCACATTCACCAAATGCACAGATATTGGCAACATTGTTGCAGACAGTTTAGGTGCAGGTACCCCCCCCCCATTCTCCTACACAAGTGGAATTAGTTATCACAGATGACTGTAACCTCCCTATCATCTCACATGTCCGGGTGAGGGCCACCCTCAACATTGCAGAACACACAGCATCACTGTTACAAAATGGTATCCCTGAATGTGTGATACGTTCACCTCTAGAGGACGTAGCACCACATTACAGACTGATATTAAACCCTGGCCATACTACAGGATATGTACCTGAACAGTGCCATACATACACAGTGGTCCCACACCAATGAGGAGGAACCTCTACTGACCCTGGGAACTACTGCATCATATGCATAACTGGCCTTGTGTTCTAAGCTATGGAAGTTTTAAGTATGGAAGACATGTACAGCAATATTACATATGTATATATATCAGGACTATGTACACACAACCTATCTCATGGACATACCTATAGATAGTGAACTATGATACATTTGGAGGTTTCACAGTAAACACAGTATTAACCTGCTACTTTGCATTACCTGTGTTTGTGTCAGCTGTTGTTGTGTCACTGGTGCTACTTGCTGTTTGCTGCTGCTGCTGCTGGTTTTGTTGCTGTGATGATGCAGTTTTTTTATCACTGCCTTTATTGCTTTATTTCTTTCTTTCTTTCTCTTTCTCTCTCTCTCTCTCTCTCTCTCTCTCTTTCTCTGTTGGTTTGGTGCAATGAATGCATTGCATGTGTGGAGTGTTAGTACTGGATGCTTTTGTAGGTATCTGCATAGGTCCATGTGATGGCCTCTGCACCAATTGTAAGGCAGCATTTGCTAATTGCATGCAGCCAGTTGTGTACTGATTGCATGTCTCACTGTGAGTTCAGGACAGTGCTATAAAAGGGTATGTGAGATAGGCATTGCCCTTTCAGATTGTAAGGGCGTGGACCATGCTGGTATGCTGTCGACAGTGTTCTGTGAGTGTGAAGGTTAGTAAGTCTCTCATGATTCATGCTGTGTTGTAAATTCAGGTTGCTGCATTTCTCTCACCTGTTCCCTGTAGTGAGTGTGTATGCATACTGACACCTACAACTATATTTCCATATGTATTAATATATATATATTTATATATATATATATATATATATATATATATATATATATATATATATATATATATATATATATGTGTGTGTGTGTGTGTGTGTGTGTGTGTGTGTGTGTACATATACATACTTTCATATATGTACATTAGCTTATATTAAGTACAAGCTAACAATTAGCAGGGCTGTTTCTGTTAACACTAAACTAGTATGGGAATCCAGTAATTAGGACAGTAAAAGTCTACCTGACATGCTTTGGGTAGTACACATCCTATATTGCCTTTATCTTCATTCCTACTATTACATGTTATACTTATTTTATCACTATATTCCTGTATGAGAGTCATGGCTTAGTGGTAGGTCATACAGACTATTGTTACAATGGTCTTGTGGTAGGGCCTAATAGTATGCTTTTATTTTGCTTTCAAATTGAGTACAGAGCCAGTCAATCAAAGTGCTGAAGGCACCTTTAAGCAGTTAAAGGGGTTAGTAGGTCTCACAGGAGTCAGGCTGTGTTGTAGATTCTGGTTGCTGTATTTATCTTCACTGTTTCCTGTAGTGAGTGTGTATGAATACTGACACCTGCAACTATATTTCATATGTATCAATATATATATATATATATATATATATATATATATATATATATATATATATATATATATATATATGTGTGTGTGTACATATACATACTTTCATATATGTACATTACCTTACATTATTATGTACAAGCTAACAATTAGCAGGGCTGTTTCTGTTAACACTAAACTAGTATGGGAATCCAGTAATTCGGACATTAAAAATCTACCTGACATGCTTTGGGTAGTATACATCCTATATTGC
This sequence comes from Protopterus annectens, assembly GCF_019279795.1. Lineage (NCBI taxonomy): Eukaryota > Metazoa > Chordata > Ceratodontiformes > Protopteridae > Protopterus > Protopterus annectens. The sequence goes on along the minus strand of NC_056735.1, from coordinate 97,141,524 downwards.
CTTTATATTGATTCCTACTATTACATGTCATATTTATTTTAGCACTATGTGCTTGTATGAGAGTCATGGCTTAGTGGTAGGGCATACAGACTAGTGTTACCAAGGTCCTGGGTTCGAGACCGACAGTGGGAATTTATTTTTCTTTCGAAATGAGTACAGGGCCTGTCAATCAAAGTGCTAAAGGCACCTTTAAGCAGTTAAAAGGGTAAGTAAGTCTCACAGGAGTCAGGCTGTGTTGTAGATTCTGGTTGCTGCATTTATCTTCACTGTTTCCTGTAGTGAGTATGTATGAATACTGACACCTACAACTATATTTCATATGTATTAATATATATATATATATATATATATATATATAGATATATATATGTGTACATATACATACTTTCATATATGTACATTACCTTACATTATTATGTACAAGCGAACAGTTAGCAGGGCTGTTTCTGTTAACACTAAACTAGTATGGGAATCCAGTAATTCAGACATTAAAAATCTACCTGACATGCTTTGGGTAGTACACATCCTATATTGCCTTTATATTGATTCCTACTATTACATGTTATATGTATTTTAGCACTATGCTCTTGTATGAGAGTCATGGCTTAGTGGTAGGTCATACAGACTACTGTTACCAAAGTCCTGGGTTCAAGACTGACAGTGGAAATTTATTTTTCTTTCGAAATGAGTATAGGACCTGTCAATCAAAAGTGCTAAAGGCACTTTTAAGCACTTAAAACCAGGTCTGTGCTCGTTTGCGTGGAGCTCACGCATGCGCACCGGCGGTGAGGTCCGCTAACACACGTGCACACCCGCGCTATTTTCTTTGAAAGAAAAGAAAAAGGGGTGACAGGAAAGTGGTGAAAAAGGGGTCACAAAGAGGGTAATACAGTAGGGAAACAAGCTTGGGATTTGCAGGAGGGATGTAGGTAAGGCCCATAGCTGCCCATGTCTTTCTCAGCAACAGCTGTGCATTTGTATGTAATTTGGTGTGACATTTGAAACCTTCCACCCCTGAGAGAGGTGTCAGGACAACATTAATACCTGTTGTACAGCCAATTGTAATTAACAGTTTCAATGTCCAGCGGACATGTGTGCAACATGGACAGCTATGTATGGGGCATAATTTTTTTGTGGGTACAGAGTGCCCCCCCCTTTTTTTTTCAGGTGAGAGTGGTATGTCAGGTGAAGGTAGTCGGTATAGCTGGGGAGGTAGGTTGGGTAGGTTAACAGACAAGACAGACAAGATGCATACAGGGGCGGTGTATGACACATGTGGGGGGGGTTACACAATTGACGGGGACGGAGGTTGGGATATCCAGGGCACATGAGCCCACAGATGGCAACAGTGGAACTGATATCCCCACCCATAGGCAGTTGCCACTGTTCCTTCACAGCCCAGGACGGGGCTGTGCTGGGGGCTGTGCAGGCGGGACAAAGGGCATGCCCGTAAGCTGTGCCACCCGGGCCTCAAGCTGGCATAGGGGCCCAAGAACAGAGTCTTGAATCTCCCTTCGCACCACAGACCGGACACCTAGGAGGGTGAGTGGACGGGCTCCTCTGGCCATGCTTGCAGAGGGGGGACAGGCCCCATCCTCTGCAGCCCTTCCACCCGAAGGTGGCACAGGCCCCCCCGAGGAGGGTCCAGCCTGGGCACTAGTGCCAGGTGCAATCGCCAGATGAGGTGGGAGAGGTGGGTCCACTGGGACCCGCCTTCCCAAGCGTTCTAGGTTTGTGAGTATGTTATGTTAGTTTGGGTTAGTAGCATATTATTCCATTCAAATTAGTTGTAACAGCATGCATTGGTATTCCCATTAAACAAACACCCAGATATTAACACAATTGAACAACAGGCATATCAATATCACATGCATTATTTGAACAGAAATACACAATCAAACAACATGCAGGGTTGATTAATGGCAACAGGCCATCAGGTTTGCAGGTATGAACAGGGGACATGCAACAACAGACATGCATATATTTTTGAAACAACAGGACAAATGTCCATGGTAATGAAATGTTCACATACCAATATTTAGTGAGTTTTTTTAATTTGCAATTATAGGGTGGGGTGGAGAAAGAAAATTTTGACACATTCATAAATTATACATTGATATACATTTGTAATAGAAACACAATTAACTTGTGGGTGATAGTTTTCAAATGATTTTTAATTGACTGTCATGCTAGACCTGTTACAGATACATCACTATCCTAGTTATTTTGAATTTGATCGGATACATCATCCTGCTACATTTTGATGACAGGGCAGGGGACAACTATGGATGTTTAGTATGTCAGACAATCATTTATTCTATCTGAAAATTGTTGACTGTGATCACCATATACAGATTTTGGCTTAAACATTCAAGATAAGATTCAGACACACTGAAATCAGTTTGGGATGTTAATTTTTAATTCCCACATGCATTTAGTTCTGTAGAACCACACTGAGGCTTATATATTCAGGAGTTATTACTACTTTATTTATTGATACATGACCCTTTCTGTCACTCTCACACATTCTGCTATTTCACAGTTCAGGTTGGTACTTCTAGGCTTTGTTCACATATTAGACCTGTGGTGATTCAAACACTTTCCAGCAGCCTCACTTCTGTCATGATTCAGCATTTCAACAGGGGATATATCTCACATGTGATTAACTCAGCTTCTGAAGCTGTACTCTTGAGACTACTGCAGGTTATACTACATTTAATTAATGATGGGACATCTGTATTACAGAACTATTTATTTCTATCAATTATATTTCCAGTTTCACTTACATACTGATGAACTTCATGCAGCCATACCTGCACACTTTCACTTGTTGCTTGCACATTCAATTACTTTTAATGAATACACTGCAGTGTTCTGCTAAGTGCTACACTATAATATTTATTTACAAGTACTAGGTGGGGTTACTAACCTGCATGGTGGCGCAGCCGCACCAGCCTGCTGTCATGTGCCCTGCGATTTGCAGAGTGGACACCTGCAGCTGTAATACAAAACAAGTAATATTGGAATACACATCTCCATGATATCAGCTAGTTGAATTCCTTACATACATAAGTAAAATGTAACTTACTCAGTAGTGGGGCAATGGGCATATCCCGGGCCTCCTGGATCCATTGGGTCAACTGGTCCTGTTTGCATCGCTTCAGGTCTGCATGGTGGTGATGGACCTGCTCACTGGTACGTGGAATCCCAGTAGCACTGGTGAGATCATGAGCCAACTGGTCCCATGCCTCCACCCTGTATGCTCCCCATGAGACCTGGCCCTGCATGAGTTGGGCCTCATGATGATGAACTAGGAGCCAGACCATGTATCTGGACTCCTCAATGCCCCACCTCTGTGCTCGAAAGCAACGTCCCTCTCCTACTCCACTCATTCTGCCTGCAGGTCTATTCTACAATCGTTTATGCTGTGTATTCCCGCCTATGGGGCTTATATATGCCGATTTTCCCTCACATTTGTATGATTGGCCGTTTTGGAATTGTATAAACTTCACAGAAACTGCTTTATCATGCTCCATTTTGGATTACATCCTATATATATGCTATTTCTGCATTTCAAAGTACTGCTGTTATGGCTTAGTAGTTTAGTACCTTGACTCTAGTGCATGGTATCCTGCGTTCGAATCTTACCACTGATTTTTAAGTTTTATGACTGTCTAGACAGGCTGAGGGGTGTGTCTGTGTAAAGGCACTTTTGATACAGCTTGCTTAACGTTGCCCAGCGGTTAGCTTGTGGGCACGGCACGCACCTCCGCGCAAACGGTGTGCGCTGGGTTAAACCTTAATCGGCTATTATCACACATGTTAAGCTAAGCACAGCTAGTTGCACACAGTTTGAGCCTGTTAAACCAGTGCTTAGCTACGGGCAAGCAATTTGCAGCCTTTGAAACACTACTCAGCTACGGGCACTCTGTCTCACCTTGTTTGACAGCAGCTTAGCTATCAGTACATTTCTAAATATTTTTATTATTGTATTACTTGAAAATATATGATCCATTTCATTCCATTTTACAAAAGGAAATACTTTTACATTTGTACAATACTGTCAGGGGCCTTTTTAGTGCTTATTTACAAAAAAAAAGGATGCGGTGTGGGCTTGAACCTTGCCTGCCTGCTCTTAAGCTGAAAACTCTACTGCTATGTTATTACTTCTTGGCTTACTTTGCATATTTAGTTCTTATATCCTTTTCCAGTGATTGCTAACTGCAGTTGCGCTAGTAGCACACGAGCGCACGCATTAGCAAACATTTATGGGGTTTTAAAAAAAAATAAACAAGTTTTCATTTTACATTTTATAACATCTGTTCACTTTTTACATTTTACATTGCTGGTCTGTGGGGGCATGTGTTGTGTAGTGTGTTTATTCACATTTCCACGGCCTCTCTCGTGGGTGTTTACTTTCTGCCATTCTAGACTTCTGGGGGCGTGTCTGCTTGCAGGGCTTAGCCTACGGACATGCCCCCTACTGTCTTACACGGACCGTGTAAGAGTTACAGTGTGATTCAGCATGCCTCATGCACCTCATGCATATGCATGACATGCTGACATCACACCGTTTAACTGCAGCCTCCGTGTAAGAGTTATAACTCTTACACGGAAGCTTCCTGAATCCTGCCCAGTGACATTCCAATAAGTGATGTGCTCAGACCTTGCATTGCACATCTCCAATTGATTTCTGATGATATTCTGTGCGGCATTATCACCACTTTGTTATGCATGACTATCTTTTATTCTGTCTGGATCAAAATTCATTGTTATGTAATACTCTCACTTAGCTGTTCTCTTTCTGAGTTAGCACTTTGTTACTACTCTGACTTACAGAGAATTCATCTGTAGGTGGTACTTCTGCATGAATGCTATTTATAAGTGCACTAGGCTTGTTTTATGCTATCCTAACATGGATTTCTCTTTTGGGAGTATGTCTTACAGGTATGTGTTGCAGCAATTATCCATTTTGAAGACACTGCATTGTGTTAGTTTGATGGACCTCTCATGTTTTGGTGTGGTGCTTTATATTTAAGTCAGTTGAATAAAGTTCCCTCTGAATATCACATAAATTAAAATTTTATTAGAATCATAAACATGCAAGTTTGAGTGTGCATTTCTATACATCTATTGATAAGTGTGATTGTCATGCCATTTTCCTCAGCTGCTCTGAATCAGCTGATTTACAGTAAGTGCTCATTGATATAGAATTGTTAATATCTGCATAAACACACACACACACACACACACACACACACACACACACACACACACACACACACGCACACACATGGGCCTACTTCAGTAAACAAAACATTTACTTACCTGACACTGAAGTTTCCCAGATGAAAGCACTGACAACTTCAGAAGACTGACATCTGGAACATTGACTTTGCATGTAAGGTAAGTAACCACTTGGCCATCCTGTTGAACTTTGCCCCTTACCCCTCACGGTAGTGTGATCTCGAAGTTAGTATATTTATTTATGGGGGTGTGGGAGGCAAAGCCCCCAGCATCGGTGGGTTTAGTTTAGTTTCATTAATTGTTTTTGTTTGGGATGGCCAAGTGGTTACTTACCTCGTGTGTGAAGTCGGTGTTCTGGATGTCGGTCTTCTGTAGTTGTTGGTGCTTTCATCTAGGGCAAGTGAGTGTCAGGTAAGTAGAAGTTCGGTCTACCAAAGTAGGCCCATATAGACACATATCAGTGGCATAGTAAGACAGGCGATGTCCAATCATCCTCTGGAATCCAAAGTAAGCAGGAACGGTATAAAACTGTGCAAAAAGCAATTTATTTCAAGAATTCTAGGCTATACATCCAAGAAAATAGTCTGGTATGACCAGTACATAACAAACTGGTTTCACCCACTGGCATCATCAGTGTAAACTGGGTTACTATGCCAACTTGATTTAAAAGGACTCAAATTAGAGGAACAGTGTCTAATAAGGCAGCAACATTAATTCACATAGATGAACAATAAAATAACAACATTATATAATAAATACTAAATAAACACTAAATCTTCCGATATTCATTTAAGCCTGGTCTAAATGAAGCACTTAGATTAATAATTCACATATCCTTATGATCCAACAAGTTATGCTTGGATAAAACATATAAACCATCACCAACAGCCATTTCAATACCGACAAAAATAAAATGGACAGAAACATGTTCACATTTATGGTTATATAAAGCACTAGAAGGGTGCTTACAATTTGTATCACTAAGATGTTTCACAATACGTTGTTTCAGAGGTCTGGAAGTCTGGCCCACATAAAATGCACCACACTGGCATTTTGCCATATAAACCACCCATTCAGTGGTGCATGGGATTAAGTGCCTAATTTGGTAGACCCTAGAAGTGTTAATGGATGTGAAAGATTTAGTTCCAGGCATCACTTTGCAATATTCACTATTATCACAAAAGGTACTGCCAACAAGACCATTCAATGTTATATTAACTTTCAAATTATTATTTTTCATAAACCAAGAAAAATGTTCACCAAGGCTTTTTCCCTTTCTAAAACCAAAACGACAATGGTCTTCAAAACATTGTTCAGATAAAGGATCCCTCTTCAAAAGATGTCAAAATGTATTGATAATCTCTCAGATTTTAAAGGTATTAGTACCATATGTTGGAATGGGCAGCCATAGCGATGCAGCAGTTAGCATTGTCGCCTCACAGCAAGATGTTCTCCTGTTCAATCCTTGGCTGAGGTGCCTTCTGTGCAGAGTCTACATGTCCTCCCTGTGGTCACGTGGGTTTCCTCCGGGTGCTCCGGTTTCATCCCAAAGACATGCTGTAGGTGGATTGGACACTCTAAATTGGCCCTAGGTGTGAGTGTGTGCATGTGTGTGCCTTCTGTGGAAGGTTGGGCACTGGGCTGGCAACTTGACACTGTAAAAACGCCACTGCCAATCGTGAGCGGACAAGTGATCCGCTGTGGCAACCCCTAACCGGGAAAAAGCTGAAAGAAGAAGAAGTACCATATGTTGAAATAATTCTCAAATTAGAGGCACTATTAAGCCCACTATGATTTGTATGGCCAGACTGTAAAAGCTCATCTCTAGATCTACTAAAGGCTTCTTTTTTGGCTCTAAAAATACATGATCTCTTATACCCCCTATTAACAAAATGAGTTGCCATTTTATCAGCTCCTTTTTCAAATTCATCCTAAGAACTGCAGATTTTTCTCAGCCTCAAAATTTGTGCCTTCAGAATACTATTAGTGATATGTTTAGGAAGGCAACTATTAGTCTCCAGTAAAGAATTTCTGGTAAAAGGATTTCTATAAAGGTTTGTGGCAACAGTCCCATCTATAAGTTTAGTAACATTAACATCCAAAAATTCAATATTAAAAAAAAAAAACAAAAAAAAAAAACAAACCATACATATCATGATTAAGGTAATCAAGAAATCTATGCTACAAATCCTTAGTATAAGACCAAACACACCAACAATCATCCAAATACCATTGCCACATAATCAAATGTCATTTGAAACAGTTATTATCATCATAAATCAAAAGCACATCAACATATCCCATGAATAGATCAGCATAAATGGGTGCAAAAGTAGACCCCACTGCCATGCCTTTCATCTGCAGATAGTTCTGTTTTTTATAATAAAAGACATTGTATTCTAGGGCAATCCCCAAAAGCTTCAAAAGAAATTCAATACGTGAATTGGAATACATTCTGGGTGTATCAGCATGTGTGTGTGTGTGTGTGTGTGTGTGTGTGTGTGTGTGTGTGTGTGTGTGTGTGTGTGTGTGTGTGTGTGTGTGTGTATTGTTAGACAGATATATTCCCAGGGTAAGTAATCACTCATACCAAAACTAATGAAAATAAAACCGCACCATCCATAACCTACCCAGGTGGAACACTAAGGCTCTCACCGCCCCAACTAAATATACCAACTCCATGTTCATGCTATAGTTGGGAAAAGGGCAAAATTCAGCTTGTTGGCCAACAGGTTACTTGCTGGGGCAATGGATTCACTGTTCCGTTTGTTCACTGCAGTCAGGTCACTATGCTTTTGTCTCAACGATTTGGTCTTCCAAATTGTGGGCTTTCAATGTTTTCAGGTAGACCCATATACATACATATATATATATATATATATATATATATATATATATATATATAAATTAATATATATAGATATAGATATAAATGTACGCACACATAAATAGATAAAAAGTAGCTTATATATATATATATATATATATATATATATATATATATATATATATATATATATATATAAATGTAGCATTTTATATATAAATATAGCACTTTCTAACTCATATATTGGTCTACAGCTATCTCTCTCTCTATATATACATGTATATATATTTTATATATATTTTTGTAAATACACACACACACACACACACACACACACACACACACACACACACACACACCTAGATACAGATATAAGTAAAATGCATAAAGTGCATATACACAAGTATGAATACACCAAAAAACACCCGTCTCTGTCTGTCTCTGTTTGTTATGGTCTCTCTCTGTCTATATCTTTGTGTGTGTATGTGTGTGTGTGTGTGTGTGTGTGTGTGTGTGTGTGCGTGTGCGCGTGTGTGAGTGTGTGTGTGTGTGTGTGTGTGTGTGTGTGTGTGTGTGTGTGTATACACATTGCAGAAATGCTCAAACAATTTTTCTGAGAGATTCTTGAGTGTCAATGAAGAATGGCAATTGACAGTATTATGATTACATGAAAAAAGGTGATAGGAGATAAGGAAATGATGGATTTGTTCACAAACTTTGTTCTGCACTATAGTAAATGTATTGCTATTAGTTTAAATATTACTTCAAAATAGCTTTACAAGCCTACACTCTGCATATATATGTATATATCATGACCCCAGCTCAAGAACAGAAAATAAGTTGTCTTTCTATCCACAATATTATACACAGAATGAGTATGTTAAAAACTGGAATATATATTGGTAAGATTGAATGCAAATAGAGTGTGATTAAAGGATAAAAAGTTGGGGTCCGAGGGCATTGATAAAAATAAATATATGCAAAATGCAAGATAAGACATGCTTAAAAGGTACTACAACTACAAACATCAAAATATTTGTGATTAAAATGACAGATTAACAGGTTGAGAACAGTTTATTAAATATATTGTATTAATCATGATATGGGATGGTAGGTTACATAAGCCTTAACCCGGAAACAGCTGCATGCAGAGTCATTAAAGACATGCCCTGGATTTAATAAAATCAATGTAGGTACCGTGTAGAGCCTAAACAGAATGTATCCATGTACATGGCTATGGTTCCTCCTCAGCATCGCACCATGCATATTAATGATGGGGCACTGCTGAGAGAGAACATAGGAACAGGGATATTGAATCAGTGTAGGGAGAAGTCTAGCTGCTACTCATGGTTGTAGATGCCTGGACAGATGCTATATACATGGTGAGGCTCCTTGTAATGCTTTTAGCATGTAATTTATATTTAATTTGTTTCTTCTTCTTAGTTTTATTATTTTTTATATTTAATTAGTTTCTTATTCTTAGTCTTTTTTAATTTTTTCTTGTATGTTTTGCCAAGCTGTGTTTACATATAGATAGCTGACACCTGCCAGATATCTAAAAATAGAAATTGGATATAATTAATTATCACAATTAATTTCTCTTTTCATTTTAGCAATGCTGCATGGTACTAAGCAATGATTAAACATTCTAAGCAGTGCTTAAACTGTTAATGGCTGTCTATGTTTGTGCAGTGCTAAGCTGTGCTAAAACCATGGTTATGTGAGTTTCTGCAGTGCTTAGCTGTGCTTAGCTGGTTTGTGTCCTGCTAAGCAACACTGCACTTTTATGAATTTTGCTCAATGACGTGTAAGGGTGGGAAAACAGCTTATATTAAGCAAAATAGGTGGGAATTCTTCATCAGTTATTGGAGTTCAATTGACTGCTGATATGGCTGGCAGTTCTGGAGAAGGTGTATGCTTTTGGGTGCAGAGATGGGGCATTCAGGAGTCCAGGGTCTTTGTTTTGCTCCTTGTTAAAAACCATGAGCTCAGGCTGCTGCAGGATAGGCATCAGAGCTCAAAGTGTAAGATGCAGGCCTGGGACTGTGTGGCCAGGGAACATACTAGTGCTGCTGGTATCCTCCACACAGGTGAGCAGTGTAGTCTCCATTATGATGACCTGAAAAGGAGAAAGAGGGGAATCTTGGACACTTGGGTCCAAGGGGTACATGATGGGAATGTCCTGCAAATAGGTAAGTCTGTTGTCCATTTTCTTACCAAAATGCAAGCTGAATGTCTGCAAAACTGGTATGCATAATTGTGTGCTTCTCTCCCACCACCTGCAGCTGAGCGGACTAGCAATGTCGAGTCCCATGGTGGGCGGTTAGCCATGTTGCACTGTGAGTGTGGTGAGTACAGATTTATAATGCTAACTGTAATGCAATAAACAAAAAAGATAAAGTAGTTATTGCAAAAAAAATTATACACAAGTACAACTGTAGTGCAATAAATGGACAATAACAACTGTATTGCAATAAACAATAAATCATACCAGTAACAGTAAACAAAATGGTGTACAGCAGGATTGTGTTGTCATAACTATTGCAGTAGAGCTGTATACACTGCTTGTCTATGGTAAGATAGTTGCAGTCAAGAGTAATATTGTAATAGCTGTAAAATGCTAAACTAATGGCCTGAAAACTATATTGCTTAACTCATTGTACAGTTTAAGGTTGTCTCCAGGCCAATATCTGTCATACATAATGCTCTCTGTACCTCCTACTTCAGGTAGTAAAGGTATATGGGTGAGGTAGCCCACTCTATGGGCAGATATTGTGTGTGTACTTCACAGAAATATATCAGCAATACCAATAAATTGTGAAAAAGCAATGTTGATTTCTAAATAAAGCTGTTATATGTCCAGTACGGCTGTATTCTTTGCATGTCTGTACTAAGTTGCTGCAGTGAATTATCACAGTATTTGCAGATGTCCCCTGCAGTCACAGCTATTGGGTTCTATTCCAATGCCTACCAACTAAGTCATGACAGCTGTCTAGGTTATGTACTGTACACAAACATGTCTCTCAAGTGTCACAATTTCTCATACTGTAATTACTACTGTGTAATCTGTCTATCACAAGATTGCCACACAAGTAATTACCTGGAATGCAATGAATCACCAAATCTGCTTACAGAACACCTTGGTAGTTATTAACTTCCACATTAATGTGGAAGTGTTCTGTGTAGTTGTTTACCTGCATTTGTTATTGCTTGGCCAATACTGTTATATGGAAACAGCTTGAGAGGTATATATGTACTACATCAGCTGTAGATTTGTAGTTACAGTACACAAAACTGACAATACACACCTGTACAGTATATACATCAGTGTTGTCAGGCATATAATCTGCAGTGTCACTGATGGACTGTTTTACTTTCTCTCCCCAACCCTTATTTTCATTTATTTATTATTGTTATTTATTATTATGGTTTAATATTAACATATTTTATTAAAATAACTATATTGTGGGAAATGTTTTGTATTATTATGTGGTATTATGATTCAATATTAACATATCCTGTTAAATTAACTGTGTTGTTGGCCTTATGTTTAATTCTTACTGGCATGCTGTTAACATACTGACTGTTAATGTTATTTAATGTTGTGTTACACATAATATACATTGATATGTATTTGGGTTATTTAAAATGATGTTCCATGCTGTCAATACTAACAAAGGTTTGTTTATAACTAAACTTAAGTTATTGCTATACCTCATTTAGCACAGCACATCAAGCTGGCTGGTCCACATACCTTGCCTCAGTCGGCCGTGGCACTGAGTCACAGAACGTCTGGAACCCAGACTGGTGGTGCCCCCTCCACTGACCCTGCACTACCCGTGGTGTCAGGTAGTACTGCTCCATGGGACAGGGCCCAGCCCCCCATGGGAGTGGTGGTGGAGGGGGAGTAGTCACCTGTGATAAGCTGCTTGTTCTGGTGTGCAGGATAGTGTTCCGTGGCTTTGACCACTTCCTGTGCTGGACTGAGGGCATTCTGGCTGATCTGGTGAGGCAGCCTTGCCCCGGTGCCCAGCCTCCACCACTGCCACCATCGATGCAGTGATGGAGCAATACTGACAGTCCCATGGGTGGGGACATGAGTCATGCTGCTGCCTTGTGGAGGCCCATGGGACCTGGATTCCACAATACCATCCCTATCCAAGGTGTTCACCCCCTTAATGTGTCATATACTGCTCCTGTCTGCTGTCTTGTCTGCCTTGTCTAGCTTGTCTGTCTGCAAATGCATCCTCACCTACTGAACTTACCTCCCCCACATGTACCTATGTCCCATCCCCAACATTACATTCCTACCTTAAAAAAAAAGGGCACCTGTCCTTCCCAAAAAATCATCCCATACATAGCTCTCCATTTTGCACATGTGTCCACTGGACACATGTCATTTGGCCCAATTGGCTTGGCAATGCATTGTCCTCACCACACTCCTGGGGTTGGAGTTCAAAGTCATGTACAAATTCTGTCAAAGTGCACAGTTGTTGCTGTACAAGAAATGGATATTTATGGTTCTCTCCTACACCCTTCCTGCAGATCCCTACCTGCCTTCCACTATGTTTTCCCCCTGGTTGCACCCCATTTCATCACTTTCCTATCTCCCCCTTTTTCTTTTCTTTATATTGTTTTAACGCAGTGCTGCATGGTGCTCTGCATCATGTAGCGCCACTATGCTCAGCTAAATAGAGCTATATTGACTTTATATGTGATTATACAATTGTGAGACACATGTACAAAATAAACACCTCTCCCATGTTTCAACCCCAAGACCATCGCACCTGCAGCCCACTGCGTTAACCCACCACTCCACAGAACTATTAATTGAAATGGATGGTTTGAACAAAGCATTTTACTTACCAAATACAGTCATTAGGCATGTTTTATAGGAGCTGTGCACTGCACTGCACCATGCAAACTGGAATAAAAAGTAATGAAAAAATGGGTGTGTACCTTGGACTCTGGTACAATAGTGTACCACTAGACAGCCAAAGATATGATTATGGATGTAAGTGAGGCCTGTGATAGGAAGTAAATGTGGCCTTTTACCAGCAACATGTAGAAAGACATCTGCTAAGGCATCATTGGCAAAGTACATGTACAACTGTGACCTTGGTGCAGAAATACAGCTATATAAAGCCATGCACATGCTGATGGATGTGGAAAATGTTTGGCACAGCCTGTATATGTGCACATATCTCTTGAAAATGCACATACTTTAGCAGTGACTCAGTAACTCAGTCTGTTAAATGCCTTGCATGTAGTACATTTTGCCATACACAGTCCTGGGTTCAAATCCTGTGTTGTGCTGCATTTCAATTACATTAATGTGAAGACAGCAATTAATGAATTTCTCATGCACTCTTTATCCACACAAAGCATTGCAAACGTAATAACTGCTTTTCAGTGCTGGAAGTCACAGGCCTGCAGGTAGGGACACACTTCACATATCCATATAGTATAAGTATATGTTGCCTAGTACTCTGTTAGTTACGCAGTTGCCTAACATACATACCATAAGCACATACCTTAATTGGAGTGTAAAGGTACTCTCACCCTGGCTGCGCATCTACAACAAGGCTGACACAATTGACACAGGTACAAATGCAGCTTGTTCTCCACCAAAGTGTTCATACCCTCTGCCTATGTCTATTACCTGCAGCAGCTGCTGCAACCTGTGGTACACACAGTTTTATGTAAAAGTTTCTGCTACAAACCTACCCACTGTGATAACATAGTTTCCTCACCCCAGTAATGTCCATCTTAACAACTAAGAAAGGGGCCCAGGTTTACATGAAGGCCTCAGATATTGCACTGTGGTTATATGTCTCTGGCTAATGATAGTACAATTCAGATGTTGAAGCTGCAATTAACATATCAGAGTCACAGACTGGTATAGAGGCAATTACCTGCTTATTAGAATCATGTTCAATCTGTAAGCAGCTGGCTATGGGAAAACATTCTGTATGAGACTTTCTCACATAGAGCACACTTTTGTGAAACATTGCCAGGCCTACACTTTAACAGGAGTACTGCACTCTAGCAGGAGTGTAATTGTTCTCTGTGTATAACAGGATGCAGATGGGAGGATGGCGGTATGGGGAATAGTGATTACAGCAGTAAAACTTTGTTACATCTATGGTAATTACATGCCATTGATAGGGATTACAGCAGTAAGCCTGTCTCAGATCTATGGTGATGACATTTCATTGATAAGGATTACAGCAGTAAACCTGTGTTAGATCTATGGTGATGACATATCATTGGTAGGGATTACAGCAGTAAGCCTGTCTTAGATCTATGGTAATAACATGTCATTGATAGGGATTACACCAGTAAGCCTGTCTCATATCTATGGTGATGACATGTTATTGATAGGGATAACAGCAGTAAGCCTGGGTGAGATCTATGGTAATGACATATCACTGATAGGGATTACAGCAGTAAACCTGTCTCAGATCTATGGTGATGACATGTCATTGATAAGGATTACAGCAGTAAGACTATGTTAGATCTATGATGATGACATGTCATTGGTAGGGATTACAGCAGTATGCCTGTCTTAGATCTATGGTAATGACATGTCATTGATAGGGAATACAGCAGTAAGCCTGTGTTAGATCTATGGTGATGACATGTCACTGAGAGGGATTACAGCAATAAGCCAGTATTAGATTTATGGTGATGACATGTCATTGATAGGGATTACAGCAGTAAGCATGTGTTAGATCAATAGTGATGACATGGTATTGATAGAGATTACAGCAGTGAGCCTGTCTCAGATCTATGGCGATGACATGTCATTGTCTTAGATCTATGGTGATGCCAAGTCATCGATTGGGATTACAGCAGTAAGCCTGTCTTAGATCTATGGTGATGATATGTCATTGATAGGGATTACAGCAGTAAGCCAGTGCTAGATCTATGGTGATGACATGTTACTGATAGTGATTACAGCAGTAGGCCTGTCTCAGATTTATGGTAATGATTTGTCATTGTCGTAGATCTATGTTGATGACATGTCACTGATAGTGATTATAGAAGTAAGTCTGTCTCAGATCTATGGTGACGACATATCATTGATGGGGATTACAGTAGTAAGCCAGTCTCAGATATATGGTGATGACATGACAATGATAGGGATTACAGCAGAAAGCCTGTCTTAGATCTATGGTGATGACATGTAATTGATAGGGAATAGAGCAGTAAGCCTGTCTCAGATCTATGGTAATGACATGCCATTGATAGGGATTACAGCAGTAAGCCTGTCTTAGATCTATGGTGATGACATGTCATTGATAGGGATCACAGCAGTAAACCTGTCTCAGATCAATGGTGATGACGTGTCATTGATAGGGATTACAGCAATAAACCTGTGTTAGATCTATAGTGATGACATGTCATTGATAGGGATTACAGCAGTGAATTTGTCTCAGATCTATGGTGATGACATGTCATTGATAAGGATTACATCAGTAAGCCTGTCTTAGATCTATGGTGATGACATCTCGTTCATAGGGATTCCATCAGTAAGCCTGTCTTAGATCTATGGTGCTGACATGTCATTGATAGGGATTAAAGCAGTAAGCTTGTGTTAGATCTATGGCAATGACATGTCATTGATAGGGATTACATCAGTAAGCCTGTCTCAGATATGTGGTAATGACATGTCATTGATAGGGATTA
This sequence comes from Protopterus annectens, assembly GCF_019279795.1. Classification (NCBI taxonomy): domain Eukaryota; kingdom Metazoa; phylum Chordata; order Ceratodontiformes; family Protopteridae; genus Protopterus; species Protopterus annectens. Next base: position 97,125,758 of record NC_056735.1, on the reverse strand, counting down.
CAGCAGTAAGCCTGTCTCAGATCTATGGTGATGACATGTCATTGATAGGAATTACAGCAGTAAGCCTGTCTTAGATCTATGATGATGACATGTCATTGATATGGATCAAAGCAATAAGCCTGTCTCAGATCTATGGTGACGAAATGTCATTGATAGGGATTACAGCAGTAAGCCTATGTTAGATCTATAGTGATGACATGTCATTGATAGGGATTACAGCAGTAAGCCAGTCTCAGATCTATGGTGATGACATGTCATTGATAGGGATTACATCAGTAAGCCTGTCTTAGATCTATGGTGATGACATTTCATTGATAGGGATTACAGTAGTAAGCCTGTCTCAGATATATGGTGATGACATGTCATTGATAGGGATTACAGCAGTAAGCCTGTCTTAGATCTATGGCGATGACATGTCATTGATAGGGATCACAGCAGTAAACCTGTCTCAAATCTATGGTGATGTCATGTCATTGCTAGGATAGGGATTATAGCAGTAAGCCTGTCTTAGATCTATGGTAATGACATGTCATTGGTACTGATTACAGCAGTAAATATGTGTTAGATCTATGGTGATGACACATCATTGATAGGGATTACAGCAGTAAGCCTGTGTTAGATCTATGGTAATGACATGTCATTGATAGGGATTACAGCAGTAAGCATGTGTTAGATCTATGGTAATGACATGTCATTGATAGGGATTACAGTAGTAAGCCTGTGTTATATCTATGGTGATGATATGACATTGATAGTGATTACAGCAGTAAGCCTGTCTTAGATCTAATGTGATGACATGTCATTGATAGGGATTACAGCAGTAAGCATGTGTTAGATCTATGGTAATGACATGGCAGTGACAGGGATTACAGCAGTAAACCTGTCTTAGATCTATGGTGATGATATGTCATTGATAGGGATTACAGTAGTAAGCCTGTCTTAGATCTAATGTGATGACATGTCATTGATAGGGATTACAGTAGTAAGCCTGCATTAGATCTATGGTGATGACATGTCAGTGACAGGGATTACAGCAGTAAGCCTGTCTTAGATCTATGCTGATGATATGTCATTGATAGGGATTACAGTAGTAAGCCTGTCTTAGATCTATGGTGATGACATGTCATTGATAGGGATTACAGTAGTAAGCCTGTTTTAGATCGATGGTGATGACATGTCATTGATAGGGATTCCAGCAGTATGCCTATCTTAGATCTATGGTGATGACATGTCATTGATAGGGATTACAGCAGTAAGCATGTGTTAGATCTATGGTGATGACATGTCATTGATAGGGATTACAGCAGTAAGCCTGCTCAGATGTATGGTGATGACATGTTATTGATAGGGATAACAGTAGTAAGCCTGTCTCAGATGTATGGTGATGACATGTCATTGATAGGGATTACAGCAGTAAGCATGTCTTAGATCTATAGTGATGAAATGTCATTGATAGGGATCACAGCAGTAAGCCTGTTGTAGGTCTATGTTGATGTCATGTCATTGATAGGGGTTACAGCAGTAAGCCTGTCTCAGATATATGGTGATGACATGTTATTGATAGGGATTACAGCAGTAAACCTGTTTGATATATGGTAATGAAATTTCATTGATAGGGATTACAGCAGTAAGCCTGTCTCAGATGTATGGTGATAACATGTCATTCATAGGGATTACAACAGTAAGCCTGTCTCAGATCTATGGTGATGTCATGTCATTGATTGGGATTACAGCAGTAAACCTGTCTTAGATCTATGGTAATGACATGTCATTGATAGGGATTACAGCAGTAAACCTGTCTTAGATCTATGGTAATGACATGTTATTGACAGGGATTACAGCAGTAAACCTGTGTTAGATCTATGGTGATGACATGTCATTGATAAAGATTACAGCAGTAAGCCTGTGTTAGATCTATGGTAATGACATGTCGTTGATAGGGATTGCAGTACTAAGCCTGTGTTAGATCTACGGTGAAGATATGTCATTGATAGTGATTACAGCAGTAGGCCTGTCTTAGATCTATGGTGATGACATGTCATTGATAGGGATTACAGCAGTACACCTGTCACAGATCTATGGTATGACATGTCATTGATAGGGATTACAGCAGTAAGCCTGTGTTAGATCTATGGTGATCACATGTCAGTGATAGGGATTACAGCAGTATGCCTGTTTTAGATATATGGTGATGATATGTCATTGATAGGGATTACAGTAGTAAGCCTGTCTTAGATCTATGGTGATGACATGTCATTGATAGGGATTATAGTAGTAAACCCGTCTTAGATCTATGTTGATGACATGTCATTGATAAGGATTACAACATTAAGCCTGTCGCAGATCTATGGTGATGACATGTCATTAATAGTGATTACAGCAGTAATCCTGTCTCAGATCTATGGTTTT